>NW_027529669.1:2796110-2921297 GCF_008692635.1 Crocuta crocuta
GCTGTCTCTCTCTCTCTCTCAAAAAAAAAAAAAAAAGTAAAATTTACCCGCTTTTACACAATAATTTACCTATTATTTTTGATGTACAAAGATCTATGTTGACTTCATTACCACAGTTATTTTTAATATGTTAAGTCTTGGCAACTCTTGATTCTGGAAATTAACTTCAAAGCTCAGCCTTCCCACCCTTCCTGCTCTTGGGACCACCTGTATCAGCTTCCCAGGAAAGGTCTTCTTTCTCTGAACCCCATGCCAAGCATTTCTTTATTTCGTGTCTATGAGCTTTTGGAACAAACTAGAGACCTAGGATGACCATAGAAAGGCATACAAGAGTGGTGGAAGCCAACATCTGTTGACCTTTTACTGGGCCAGCCACTATACAAAGTGCTTTTGGTATCTCCCATAAACCTCATGATCCTGTAAATTAAGAATCATTCCTGTTGTACTCACTTACCTAAACTTACTCAGAATCAAGAGGTGAATTTGGGTTTGTTTCATTTCAAAGCTCGGACCCTTTTCCAGTTTCACCTTGCTGCCACCAGACAAAGGATCAAAGTCACTGATTTCAAGGAGGACCTGCAGCAATCTAGTCCACGGCTTCTCATCTGCCAAGTAGGAGTGTGTTGATCAACTTTAAACATTTACCCTTCCTCTAATACTGAACTTGAAACCACCCAAATGCTTTCATTAACTTCCCTCATCATCTTTACAATTACGGATCTTGATTGAGATCTGGGATAAAAGGGCATCTGCTGGCTAAATCTGTCATCTTGAAGGATTCCTATGAAGCTTAAAACCAGTTTTATTTGAAACATAAACTAAGGGAACCAATATTTTCATAACCCAAGCCAACTATCTTTCTCTGTGGAGTTCATAGACTCATCAGTTCACACTTAACTCATTTAGGGTTTGTAATTTAATTCCTGTGTGTTCTTTTGAAAATCTTGTTCGGAGTTGCAAGTCAGCTCACCTGGGTGCAAATCCCAGCTCTCAGGTGATAAAAATAATCCCAACCCTTCTTAGGGTTCTTTAAAAAAATAATGAGATGATGAATGTAGGCACTTAAACTGGTGTTTGGCATGTAACAAAGCTCAGTATATATTAACTAGTTATCACTTTTTTTTAAATCCAGCCTACCTGATGGCCTGAAATACTGAGGCTTGGCAATATCTCCCTGAACATCATTTTAAATATGTAGGTGTTACCTGTTTGGGAAAAGTGGGTCCTATTAGCACCCACTAGCATTTTGCCAGTCACACATTTAGTTTTTATTAGCATTATGAATAATGTGTGATTTGCTGAACAACTTACTTGAAAAAAGGTCTGTGGGAATGGGGCTCTAGAAAAGCCCGGAGGTTCAAAATGGGATTTCAGGCTGGAGTGTCGGAAGGGCAGGCCCAGGGGACTGCTCCTGGGAGATTTGTTCCACAGGAGAGCCTGGAAAGAGGAGACGGACAGCAAGGTGAACAGAGGCATTTAGATGCCAAAATTGTTTCAAATCCCAGTGCTACTATTCACCAACTGTGGCCTTTGACCAGCAAATCATTCCTTCGAAACCTTTTTCCTTATCTAGAACAATGGAGCTAATTCCACATTTCTCAAAATGTGGGTCTCAAGGTTAAATGACACAACATTTGAACACTTTTAATAAATGCCTTCACATATCACTGGTGCTCACTGTTTGCTAAAGCCCAAGGCCTAAATGAAGTGGGCTCCTGTTCCTTACTTTCTACCATATCGTTGTGGTTATGCCATTTTATGACACTGATTATAACCTGAATGGTTTTGCATAATTATTTGTTTACTTGTTGCCTGTTTGCAGAACTTAATATAGCTCACCCCTCCTTATATACTGCAAAACACCTGCTGTCATCACTCTGCGTTGCCTCCAGGGAAGACCCACCCCACAGTTTCTGTAAGTCCCTGAAAGCAGACTTACCCATAAAGATGAATATTTGCTCCTATGTCCACACTACCCATTCATCCTCAACTACTTCTGTGCAGCTTTTAGATCTCTTTCAGATGATATGGCCTTGCCAGTACTAAGTACAGGGTGCTTGGTTCATCCTGCTTTCCCTCCCAATACCATTTGTCACAGTTGACCCTGGCTGCTGCTTCTGTTTTTTTGTTTGTTTAGGGAGAGAGAGAGAGAGAGAGAGAGAGAGAGAGAGAAAATCCAAGCAGGCTCCACACTGAATGAGGAGTTTGACAACTCTGGGATCATGATCTGAGCTGAAATCTAGAGCCTAACTGAGCCACCCAGGTGCCTGACCTTTNAATATTTATTTTTGAGAGAGAGTGCAGTGGGGGAGGGGCAGAGAGAGAGGGAGGGAGGGAGACAGACACAGAATCTGAAGCTAAAATATCTTCTGTTGCAAAATGCGCTGTTATTTTAGGGACTAGTAGAAGACTGAAAAAAGTTTTCATCTAAACTATGACTTCCTGCTTCCTTATCACTTAGAATGTTTGTTTTATATTTGTTTAAATAACCCATTGAAACTTATTAGACCTAGATTTTTTTTTTTTGGTACATATGACTTCTGTTCATATACAGAAGGGAAAATGTAAGCAAAATAAATTTAACAAAGATTTTTTTGTCTTCCTGTAAAGAATCAAACTCTCTAGACTCAGTCTTTGACTCAGAGATGTCAGTGTGATAATGTGTTTTACAGCACTATGTCATCCTTTCTGCCATCAAGAGCACTGGGAATGCGGCATTTCTTAGAGTGCCCCCTATTCTCTCCTAGTATTTTCCCTTAAGGTGTTGACACCCATTTTGCAAGTTTTGATGGTGGTGCTTTCTTAATCTTAGCAGAAAGCTTCAATGAAAGGTTTTCCAGACAATTAGTTGTACTCATTTCCCCTCTGCTAGTGGTCCTTACCTAGATTTGGGACCAAAATTTCAAGGCATTACAGTGGTTTGGGGAGCCACCAGCCATAATAAGCAGATTGTATATGCCCAGGCAATAACTATATCCGCATCTCTACTGCCACCTGATGATAAATTGTATCATACCACAGTTGTATAAATACATTAGAAATGTTAAAATATTTGAGGGAAAAAAGGGAGTATCTTAAAATTGTTGAAATTCCCTTGTAAGTACTTTATAGTCACTCACTGAATAAATACATGAATGGGACTTGTGTTACTGCTGTGTAAGGCAACTAAAGTCTAAAATAAATCACCTAAGAAAGAAGGAAATCCCAGGAGCCTGGGTGGCTCAGTCAGTTAAGTGTCTGACTTCAGCTCAGGGCATGACCTCACAGTTTGTGAGTTCGAGCCCCACATCAGGCTCTGTGCTGACAGCTCGGAGCCTGGAGCCTGCTTCAGGAGTGTCTCTCTCTCTCTCTCTCTCTCTCTGCCCCTCCCCTGCTCTCTCACACACACCTACACACACACACACATTCTCTCCCTCTCTCTCAAAAATAAGTAAACACTAAACAATTTTTAAAAAGAAAGAAATCCCATGTATGAAGGAATTGTTTCATCTGCCTTTAAATCCTGGAACCAGTAATGAATTCTTGATGATGATTGTAATTCAATCGAGAGCAGGTTTTAAACGGTGAATGTACCTTTTCACTTACAATTTTACTTGTCATTCATTTTTATCTATCTTAGAAATTTACTTCAGTGTACTCTAAACTGTCTGTTTTTTAAAAATATGTAAGTATTCATATTTTCAATACAGTGCCCTGTATTTCTTGGGTCTGGAGAATAGAATGCATTTTATTTTATACAGGTATTTTTTTCCTAACCACGAGAGGGCAGCCTTGTTTAACTTATCAAATTTTCCCAAAGGCCTAGCTGGGCAGCCACTTTCTGGCAGAATACTTCACTGAAGGGCGAGGGAGGACTCCAGGAACCCCATTCAGCTGTGTTTCTCAGGAGTTTGACTGCTAGAGGCTAGCAGCTCTTCAGGAAACCACAATGATTCCACTCATTGTTTTATTTTCCTGGGGGCTCACATGGGCAGTAAAACCCGGCATAACAGTAAACCCTGGTATTGTATATCTAGAAGCCAGATGGGAGGTCCAGGGGAGGTGGTTGTTTGACATGTATCAGGAATCCGGTGGCTGCAGGAGGGGATGGATTAATAAAATCCATGTCTAGGATTTGAACTTCTGAATGACAAACACATATCTATAGTTGCACAAACTTTGAAATATCATCAAAGCCTGCCTGGAGATGCTACACCATTAAAAAAAAAAGTGTGAAGTTGAATATGGGTCTAGCAATGGAAATGTGCCATGATAAAATTAGCAGAGATGGCTAAGGAGATGAGACAGTATCAAGCCTTATATTTTACATCCTTATTAGATCATTTATTCATTCATTCCTTCACTTAGCACACATGATTGAATTTTATCACACTGAGGCATAATATGAACTCCTCAGCTAGTGAGAGAAACTGTCTAGTAAGTGATAATTGGAATTCAGCCGAAGTGGTAACTAAATGTGTGGACACAATACCATGGGAGCACAGAGTGGGAACTAACTTTGTGTGGAAGATAAGGTGCCAGCGTGGATTTAGGGTCTTTACAGTGTAGGGTTAGAACCAGGGCTGTTAGCACAAATGATGCAATGATCAGGAAGGGAAGAGAGTTCTAGTAAGTCTGGATTTCACAAACTCTGCCCTTGACTCCCTTATAGGGAGAACTTTTGCTCTAAGTGCTTTTCCATCTCTGTAGGGGAGATAGCAGTTATGGAGGTATGTCCAATTTCCTTTACAGCTTAAAGGTCCTTCTTTGTCAGCTTTGCTAACTGAGCCATGAGAACATATGGTAACATTCACTTTTTCACTCTACAAACACATGACTCAGTGGTATGTGAAGGAGGTAAAATCCAATCTTTGTGTTCCAAGTGCTCACAATCAGGTAAGGAAAGAACTCGTAACTTTGTAGGCAAAGGTAATCTCTTTGTACAAGTGGGAGGAAAATTAACTTTTGATCAAGTCCTGGAATCTAGTGATCAGCATTTTTTCTCATTGGCTCCTTCTCAAAACAAAGCATTAGGATGAGTTTTGGGATGCCTGGGATTGAAGTGTTAGAAATCATAGTATATCATATTACTCTCAGCTCCAGGTTATAAGGCGAGTGCTCAAAAGTGTTCCTTACAAAAGGATAGTAAAACAACAATATTAATTGTTAATATTAATTTCATCCTGGAGTGAAAGAGAAATGCTTTTCAGATCATGTTCTGTTTTGATATTTCTGTATCAAGGCTTCCCAACATGCTTGGAGGTATGTTCCAATTCACAGAGAGAAAAAAAAAGAATTATGAAAGAGATAATACAGGATATATATCACTTGTAAGTGAATTAATTTATATATTATTTACAACAAAATCATCTACATACATTTAAAAAATTTTTAATGTTTATCCATTTTTGAGAGAGACAGAGAGAGAGAGAGACAGAGTGTGAGTGGAGGAGGGGCAGAGAGAAGGGGAGACACAGAATCCAAAGCAGGCTTCAGGCTCTGAGCTGTCAGCACGAGCCTGATGTGGGGCTCGAACCCACGAACTGCGACATCATGACGTGAGCTGAAGCCAGATGCTTAGGTGACTGAGTCACCCAGGCACCCTATTTACATTTAAACATATGTACATGCATATGGACCCAAAGACTTAATTTTGAGCCTCCTTGAGGACTTTCAGAATACCTGCTGTAGACAGTCATGAGCCCTTCCTGAGGAAACCCACGTATAGCCCATTCCAGAGCACTTCCTTGCTTTGAACACTTGGCTGTGTTCTAAATCAGGGAACAGGAGACACTTTCTGTAAAAAGCCAGATAGTAAGTATTTTAGACTTTGGGGGGCACTGCTGAACTCTGCCTGCCCCTGCAGTATGAGAGCAGCCATACACAGTACACAAATGAATCAGAGTACAAAAACCAGGTGGCAGCCCAGATCTGGTCTGTGTACCATACTTTGCAGATCTCTGTTCTAAATCATTTGGTGTTACCATTTTAGGAGCACCTGGGTGGCTCAGTCGGTTAAGCGTCCCACTTCAGCTCAGGTCATGATCTTGTGGTTCGTGAGTTCAAGCCCCATGTCCAGCTCTGTGCTGACAGCTCAGAGCCTGGAGCCTGCTTCAGATTCAGTGTCTCCTCTCTCTCTCCAGTCATGATCTGTCTGTCTGTCTGTCTCTCTCAAAAATAAATAAACATGGGGAAAAAAAAAGAATTTAGCTAATTAGACCAGGAGAGGCCATTTGAAGTAAGGGGTAGCAAATATATCAGTCTGGAAACAGCCTTGGAAAGAACTTGACATGAGATTTTTTTTTTTTAAATCAGCATTTCTTGACAGACATATGGATGGATGCATAGATAGATAAATAGATATAAGAAATATTACTATGGTACATCAGGAGCCAAGAGCAATCCAAAGATATCAGTAAACTAAAGCCAAAAGACAGAAAAATTATATCCAAATAGAGGGTAGAGTAGATGGTTAATGATATCAATGGTAGAGAATCTGAGTTTACTATTGGTGACAGTTGTCAAACTTTGGATGCTAAATTCCTGGCAAGACAATGGGTCTNGGAGACAAAAAAACAAAACAAAACAAAACCCTTAAAGTTTTTAATCCATAGTTCAGCTTCAATCTAGCCATTCCCGAGTTCCTGGGGGATTTCTGTTGTTTTTATTTCCACATGTGGCCTCACAGCTGATTTCCCATTGCTGGAGGTAAGCTCAATGAATCTGTTTCTGAGATCTCCAAAAAGCCTAGCTAAGACTCTCCTGCCTGTAGGTTGGAAACCAGAGTTGTACATCAAATATTCATCACCAATATGGCTGGCTATGTTAGAAGATTTCTCTGTTAATCATTTGTTTTATGCTTTTTCTCTTTTTCTCTAGTGTTTGAATGGAGTATATAAGACTAAATAAAACTCTGTTGAAAGAGCACAGACATTTTCTCTGGGGGCATCTCAAGAATGTGTATCCCCTTGAGGCCCTTCGGGGCTGCTCAGTGAGGCATTAGGGCTCCATATGGTGGAAATTGTTCCATGACAAGTCTAGTTTATTCCAGTTGTTGCTTCTTTTGAAGATGTTGGGGAAACTGGTCATATTTCTCACCTAAGTGCAGCAAAGGATTTTGGGCTGCCTGGGAACAGGTTTAAAGGAAGGTTACATTATTAATCAATACTCTTTTATGTCCAGTTATCCCTGGCCAGAGATGAGTCCTTCACATTGCTCTTAACAGTCCCTGGAATTTAATGCAACCCTTGTCATCTCTGACAGTGTTTTATGGTCCCCTTCTCTGGCTGCCAATCTCAAAATAACAGATATAGGAAGAAATTTTTGTCCTTCCACAAAATGGGAAAGAAAGTACATTTCTGCAGCTACTCAAGGTAGAAAGATATTTTATTTTTGAAGGGGGTTTGGATTTGTTAATATATCTTTTTTTTTCCCCCAACAGCTATGCTGAAGGTTATTTTATTTCTGTTTAATTCTTATTATTAAGAACAAGAAGGTTAGCCAATTGGCAAACATTGCATAAAACAAAGCACCCTGCTTTTGGAAACTCTTTCTTATACGTCTGAGAGTACATTGAAATTATTAATATGAATCCTTTAGCCATCCCCCTTGAGAGCAGGTGAAAATAGACATCATTACTATTATCATTCTATTAGGGACCAAACTGCATTAATAACATGCCCAAGATTTGCAAAACTGCCATGTATTAGACACCAACACATAGAGTATTGATAACTTGTCCAAGATCCTATAGTAAGTAGCAGATGCATTTGATTACAGTATGTGTAACCACTGCACCATCCTACTTCCACAGAGTTATGCCCAAGAGCTCACACTTCAGAAAATTTTAGAGAACTTACCATGCACAGAGCATGGAGATCTGAAGAAGAAAACCCAAGTGTGAGCAATGAGATATTTGATCCTCCTGAATTTCCATTTTCTCTTTAAACAAGAGAAATATACTCCCCTGAATTGTATTTTAAGTACCAAGTCAGACTGTCAATGCCATGTATTGATGCCCACTACATGGCAGCCTTTGGTTAGTCACCTTCACAATGAGGTTACAGATCAGAAAACTCAGTTCAGAGACCAGCTGATGCAGAGATGGGCAGAGGCCTGTGGCATACCCTTGTTTTACATGAAGCTTGTCTTTTCTTTATAGAAAGCTATGTTCCATGCTGCTCACATGGCTGTTTCCTATCCTAATTAATTTTTGAGCTCTGTGTTGGATTTTAATTACGGGCGTATAATTCATGAGAAGAGTTGACAGATGCTGTAGGTTGGTCATAGCAAATTAATAGGCAGGTACTGGGTAGAAAGTCCTGGACTTTTCAGTAATTGACTCACGGAAAAGTTACTACTTGGAAGTAAGAAGTACAAACCAGAACATGCTTAGTTACCCAGTGTAGCACTTTTAGAAACTAAGGCTGAAAACACAGATCTCAGTGTTGACTTGTGCTTTCCATTGGGGTGGGGAGGGTGAGTTGGGGGCATTATAAAGAGAAGGAATGGGGATGATATTGGGCTGGGTCCCTTGAAAAGATCTGAGCAAAATCCCTTGGGATGATAAAAACACAATGGAAGCAAAGGAAAGTAAACACTTTAGGTTTAGCCAGATTTGTCCTCGAACCTCAATACACAACTCTAGAGAGAGGTAAACTATAGAGAGTTCCCTTTTTATCTTAGTGAAGAGCTTAGAATCAAAAGGAAATGGGGAGAAATGGCCAAATTTATTTTTTTTCTTGAAGTCCACTTACTAGTTCTGGAACTTTTGTCTTGTCACTGGGAGAAGAAGTCAGGCCAAGGGAGCTAAAGTGCAGAAAATCCCTTGCCCCAATGTAAAGATGTCCCTGCCTGACATTGTCCTGCTTTAGCCCTAGGAAAAGGGGCACATGAGAAGTGACAGAGCTGGTTGGTCTCTTCCCATTTGGAAGCCACCGTGGCCATACCTGGTACCTGAGAGAAATCTACAGAAAGTGGAGAAAAAGCCTGCTAAAAAGGAGACATTTTCACACTTGTAAAAATTCTACCCTAAAAGCACAGCCTGAAGTCTACATCTATCATCTGGATCAGTGCTCCTGCCCCTGGAAGGCTGCCCTGTCTTCCCCCAACCCTGCCTCATCATTGGGAAGAAGTCAGATGAGGGTGAGGGAGAAGGGAGAGCCTTAAGTTGCCTGTCAATACCTGTCTCTACAGAGAAATCAAACCATCCAAGTGCTATGTCTACAAGCAGGATTTCTGTCAACAAAAGCATTCTCTTGGGAATGAACTGAAATTACATAGAAAGGGATTTAGAGCATTCAAGAAGAACTCCTAATTAGTACAGTGGTGAGATTGTAGAATAAATAAAGATAATGGAAAATCTCTTTAACACCTAAAAGGTAAAGATAAACAAATGCAGTAAGTACTATTTTAATATGCCCCCTAACTTTTCAACATAATTCTTACCAATCTTTTAAGACCCCCTGAGCAGAATTCTATGCCCTTTATGGTTACTCTCAGCACACACTTGCATATTTGCATGTTTATTATGATACCTACTCACAGGCAAAGACTGTCATCTATTCTGCTATTAAATATCAGTGGCATTACTTAAAGAAATATGGTGTTATTTTTAAAGTGTTACCAAAACAACGCTTCGAATGGAGTAAAATGGATTATTTTTCCTGAAAATTTTCAATAATGAGGGTTTCTGTAGGCAAAGTATGCAATTATAAACCTCAAATATCACTGAGCAGATCCAGTGTTTAATTTTCTCGAATGAAATGGCTTCTTTCCCTTTAACTGCCAGCATCCTCATTAGCAGAGCATCTCATACTCTTTTCTTCATGACTTGTTATATTCAATGTTATTGCAAAACAAAGCTCAGAACCTTTCAAATATAGTAGCTGCAATAGGTCAGCAAAAGCATTTTTGCCATACCGTGTGGATGACAGATATTTTGCTCCCTGTTGGCATTGTGAGTTCCTGGCCATCCCTTTATACGGGGACTTATCCTTGCAATGAAAACAATGTGCCCTTGTTTTTCAGTCATATTATAGCCAAATCATGCCATGAAAACATAAATTTTGAAAGAACTGCCTGTATTAGAGTTGTGCTTTCCACAACTGGCTGCACATCAAAATCACCTGGGGATCTTTTACCCCTGGCAGCTTCTTACCTGCACATCAGATCTATAGAATCAGAGAGTCTCAGTGGGTGGGGGGTGAGGGGTTGGGGAAATCTGGTGATCTACATTTTTAAAAAGCTTCCTGCACATTTCAGCTGTACATTGGAATTGGAAATCACTGTACCAAATTATCTCTTGTAGTCTCTCAGTGTTTAGAAATCCTTCAAATGAAAAAACATGCCTTCCCCTGCCCTGCCCCTGTTGAAATTCTTGTAACTAATAATAGTTGCCCAGTTAATAACTACAAAAGAAGCATAATCTATTATTATTCACTTACTTTGGGGAGGATGTAAACTCATTGGAAGACATCTTGAGAAGAAACTATATGTAATTTTCTCTAAAATGATCATACGAGGAATAAATATTTCCCAATTAGTATTGAAATAAAGGGGGCCAAACAAAGACAGCCAAAGATTTGGTGAGATGATGGATGGATGTGAAAATATCACAACAAAGGTTGGCATAGAATTGGTTAATAGATGCTTAATAAATCCATTTATTTCCTCTTAGATTTCCATTTCTTCCCTATTTTTCTCTCTCTTTCTCTCTTTCTTTGCAGGTATCCAATCCTACTTTCAATAAATACAGGGAACAAAAATACAAAGACATTTAAAAAGTCAGACATTATGTACTATTAGTTACTACTCTCTAGAATGTAATTGAAGCTAATATATTTCCACTTTCACGGCTCCACTGACCAATCTCTTAATTAGCGTCTAGCAAACTAGCCCCTCTACAAGTTAATTCTCTACCCTTCTTGAAAGCAGTCCCAATCCTCTGTCTTTCTTGAAGATTAGCAACAGTTCAGACAAAAATCAATCCTCTTTTTCTCTTTGATCCCAAAACACTTTGGTCCTCTGCTGTAGAGTTGTCACACTCTGGCTTTTACTTTAATTACCTAACTGCATTCATTTTCCCATTTTGATTACTGTCTATAATATATCACCACTGTACCCTACCCATCATACGTGTCCAGTATATGTTATTCTGTTCTATGCTTTTATCATCATTGTAATTGGTTAGATTTGGGGGTATTATTTTCTTCTTTCCTGACTTGTCTGCTGTATGGTGAAGCTGTCTGAGGTGGGCACAATCTGTCTGACACAGAGCCCGAAATGTGCAAACTTCCTTCAGTTCCAAATGGCCTCCAAACTCCTCCCCATTTCTCTATCCCTCTTCACACAGAGTTGTTACATTCTCTTTCTCCATTTCCTTATCTCACATTCTCTCCTCAATCCATTTTAAGTGGTATCTTTCCTATCACTTCAGGGAACATTCTTTCATCAAGGCTACCAAGGATCTTGGATGATCCATTGACCATTTCTTTGTCTTGTTTTATTGATCTCTTAGTAGCATTCAAAACAACTGATGCTCTCTTGCTCTCTCTTTTATAAACCTTCTATTCACTTGATTCCATGACACTATAAATATAGTCTTAGTTTCTTCCTATCTCATAGTTGTTTTGTTTGTTTGTTTGTTTATGATCAAGCCTCTTTCTCAGATCTGTGAATGGTAGGTGCCCCAGGGCTCTCTATTCTGGATGCTCTTTTTTACTCTATCTATAGAATTTTTCCAGGTGATATCATCCAAGCCCATGGGTTTGCGTATAATCAATGTACAGATGACTCCAAGCATGTATCTTTGGCATCTTTTCTTGAAACTCCAGACCCTTCTATTAAACTGCCTAACTGACACAGCCATATAGATGTCTATTAGCCATCTCAAATATAACACAATCAAATATAACACAATCAAAATTCTCACCTTGAGGGTGAGAATGCATCTTTTATCTTCACATAGACAAGCCCAGTGCCTGCCATTTAGTAAGTAGGTACTCAATAAATATTTCCTGGTTTAAATTGCTTCTCCTTTCCAGTGTTGGAAAGAAATATTTGCCATGAACTGGTGGTTTCTTTGAATTTCTTGACCTGTTCAGGTCTGAGTATGGTTAACCAGTACTACATGGCTTTGGTATGCTGAGGCTAGTTAAACTGGTTCACAAGAGCCAACTGCTAAATTTTCAGAAATTTTGTGATCTGATCAATGTCATGTTGGTAGCTTGAAATCAGCCACGGTGGGAGTATTTACACCATAGAAATAAGGAAATGCTCCAAATCAAGTATTTTAGTACTGGTATTTTTCTGCCTAGTTTTCATCCTCCCTCTGCCCTTCACATTTGTAATAGCCTTTGGATTGGTCTAAGACTTAAAGAAATAAACATATGATGCAAATTGACCCCTGATCCCCAAAAGAGTTGTTCATTAGGATTTCCAAAGAAGACTGGGAGAGAAAGATACCCATTCACTTGATGATAAAAGCTATGAAGACTAGAATTAGGGCTGTTTATTAAGGCTGCTCTACTTTTGCCTTGTACATGGTTTGGTTATATTAAGCCAATGGATTTCATACCCCCTGCCAGTCCTTCCTCTCTCCTGCCTTTTTTTATTTTTTTATTTTTTTATTTATTTTTTAAACTCAAGCTTGTTTGAATGGGTTTTGGTCACTTACAACATAAAGAATTCTGACTGGACCAGAACTATTATTCCAAGTTAGTATTTTGTTGAGAGTATACCTACCAATGTTATGTAGCCTAGTACAGCTGGAGTATAATAGATTATCAAACCAGAAAATCTGAGTTCATTGAAGTGGCAGCTCCACCCAGGAGCAGCTATGTATAGCTAAGAAAATTATCTCACCTCTCTGAACTTCTGTTTCTCCAACGGTAAAATGGGGGTAATACTGCCTATTCTGACTCCTCGACAGATTTTCTGAACTGCTCCAATTTGACATCAGATACAAAAGTGTTTTATAAAGCAAAAAAAGAGATGTGCAATCTATTATTAACCTGAAGAAGAAAGAATGGTATTTATAGAATGAATTGATCATTGGAAGAACACTTCTGGTATTTCTGAACATGACTATTCACAAACGTTGGAAGTTTTGAGTGTCCCTCATCATCTAGGTTGTGTGAATGTGTACTGAATTTACGGGGGAGCAATAATAGAAGCAAAACTGATTCTTCTCTTCAGATGTTATTTTTAGAATAGTTTGTGATAAAAGTAAGGGGGAAAGAAGCATTGACCAGGGGGAGAAGAGAACTTGGTCCTAATCCTTATTCACCAATCAATACATGACTTGAGATAAGTTAGTGGACTTTCCTGAACCTTGATATTCCCACCTGTACAATAAAGAGTTTGGCCTAAACTCTTCTCTAAAATGCCTTATGGCTCAATACATCAATAATCAGTATTGAGTAGACAGGATATGCACATGTGAACAGACATAAGAATACTTAAAAAGTAATTTACCAGTGAGTACACACAAGGTCAGGCAGTATATATTAGGTATTTAGGTGGGTCAACTGAAAGAGTGACCCCATTTGGATGGGCCTTCTCAAGAAAGATATTGACATCTTGACTGATGAGTCCTATGCCAATGAACTGTGTACAATAAAAACATTAAAATTAAATGTTCACTGTGTGAAACTTAACTGTGTACATTAAGGCCTCCACAATAGGTGAACAGATGAAGCAAAATTCCACTTGGTGTCTGCTAGTGCTATAGACTTTCATATTCATTTTGTCACTTAACTCTAGAGAAGTTCAGTAACTTACCACAGGTCACTCTGCTAGCAAATAGCAGCATGGAGATTCAAATGCAAATCTTTTGATTTTAAGTTCAGTGTTCCTACCTCCCACTCGACCTCATGTGCTGCATGCAAACATGTTTGACTCTAGACCCCAAAGAACCAGGTCAACTGGCTGCCACCAGAACTCCCAACCCCAGATTTGGCTTGCATACTTCTTTTGCATTTTTAAAAATTAAGTAACATTTCTTGTAACTGCATCTCTATTCTATTTCCTGTTGCTGACATTCCAGAAACTGGCAATTTCTGTTTCTACTGATTCCTTGTATATCAATGGGGACAAATAACCTCAACGCACATCTGGCTTGCTTGAGCAGGTCCCTATCCTTCAGTCCACCACACACCCAGCTGATTCTTCCAATAGCAATTCTTTTACCATGAAGCATTCTTCTCAATTTTGAAAATGGAGAATTAGAGAAACCATCACTAAGTTTCTTTGTAATGCTTCCCCCCTGTCTATTTTGTTAGTCTTGACCACAGACCCACTCCGCTTTGGCCACTGGAGTATTTCCTTGATTTGCTACTAATAGATTAATGCACCGTGCTTTATTAAGATGTATGGATGTGTCATCTTAGTGCCATGCTAAGCATCAGCTGTTCTGGAGGGCAGCTGCCATTCCTTCCTTGATATGAGTCCCTCCTTGAGCTTTCTGAGAAAGATTAAATGATTAGGCCATTCTGCCAGTGCCTGAAGCAGCTTCCTGCCTACCCCTTTGTGAGTCCTTTACAATATTCCGTACAAATAGATGAAAATAAACTGAGAGAGAAGTGTATTTATCACGTGCCAGGCCAGATACCCTGTTTCAGAGATCTCAGAAACAATAATGTGAAGTTATATTCTTTCTCAGTCAGAGGCAATCGCTGGGCTTCAGACTGCACACGGTGAGCGGGAATCATCTCCGGATGTCAGCCTTCATGAGTGTGCGATTGCAGTAGTTAGTCAGTAGCCTCACCTACAGAAGTGTGATTCTCCTTTCAGCACTGCTCATTAGAGAGTGTGCTACAGACTACAGGTCACATGTCACGCACACAGGTTGAAATAATCCTTAAGTTTAAAATGACATAAAGGGGGTCCTACTAATTACTATATTTTGTTCACACTGAGAAGGCAGAAATGTAACTAGTGGAGTCCATTTGGTTCAGATAACTGTTATTTTATAATCCTAAAGGGAAGTATAACTTGGGGCTTTTTGAAGATGACAAAAGATTAGCTTTTTGTTTGTTTGTTTTTATTTTATTTTATTTTTTTTACAAATAGTTTATTGTTAAGTTGGTGTCCATATAACACCCAGTACTCATCCCCACAAGTGCCCTCCTCCATGCCCATCTCCCCCCTCCCCCCCCACACCCATCAGTCCTCAGTTTGTTCTCAGCATTCAAGAGTCTCTCATGGTTTGCCTCGTTCCCTCTCCCCCGCTATTTCCCCCCTTCTTCTTCCCCTTGGTCCTCCGTTAAGTTCCTCCTAATCCTCCTATAAGTACAAACATATGANTTTGTCAAATGCGTTTTCTGCAGACAAAAGATTGGCTTAAACCATGAGAGACTCTTGAATGCTGAGAACAAACTGAGGACTGATGGGAGGTGGGGGGCAGGGGAAGGGGGGGGATGGGCATGGAGGAGGGCACTTGTGGGGATGACCACTGGGTGTTATATGGAAACCAAATTGACAATAAACTATTTAAAAAAAAAAGGATGATTAACTTCAAAGTGTGTAATGGAAAAACCTATATTCAGTTTAATATACATTCTTTTACAGGCGAGGAAACTTTGAGGATCAGTAGCTCACAGCTGATTATTTTTTTAAAGATACAAGAATATGTATTAGCAATTTCAGGTAGCAGTTCTGTTTTTATCATTGAATAAATGATAGTTTATGATTTTCTACACGTGACAATTTTAGTCAGAATTTGGGTTTTGTAAAATACCTTTC
Source organism: Crocuta crocuta (assembly GCF_008692635.1). NCBI lineage: Eukaryota > Metazoa > Chordata > Mammalia > Carnivora > Hyaenidae > Crocuta > Crocuta crocuta. The sequence continues at coordinate 2,811,834 of NW_027529669.1, forward strand.
TATTCCTGAACTTTAAAAAGTAAATAAAATAAGCCTTTCATACATATTCTATTAAAGTCAGGTTGACTGAGGTATAACTTACATACAGTAAAATTTATGCCTTTTTGATGTACAATTCTAGGAAGTTTTAAAAATGTTTTTATTTTATTTTTATTTTTTATTTTTGAGAGAGAGAGACAGAGCATGAGCAGAGAAGGGGCAGAGAGAGGGAGGGAGACATAGAATTTGAAGCAGGCTCCAGGCTCTGAACTGTCAGCACAGAGCCTGATGTAGGGTTCAAACCCATGAACCGTGAGATCATGATCTGAACTGAAGTCAGATGCTTAACTGGCCGAGCCACCCAGGAACTCCCACAATCCTAGGAATTTTGACAGATATACACAGCTGTGTAACCACTACCATAATCAAAATATGCAATATTTCCATCACTCTTGAAACTTACTTCATGCCCCCTTATAGTCAGTCTGCCCTCTCCTCAACACACCCACCAGACTTGGGAACTACTGACATGTGTCTTTTACATTAGTTTTGCCTTTTCAATACATCATATAAATGAAACCTATGGCATGCGCCTTTTAAATCTGGTCTCTTTCACTTAGCATAAAGCTTCTGAGCTTCCTCCTAGTTGTCCCATGTATCAATAGTTTGTTCGTTTTTATTACTAAGTAATATTCCATTGTATGGATATGCCACACATTATTCATTCACAAGGTGATGAACAATTTCCCCCTTAGTTTTGGCTATTACAAATAAAGCTGCTATAAACATTTATGAAGAAGTCTTTGTGTGGACATATATTTTCATTCCTCTCAGGCATGAAGACTTCACTTTCACCCAGAAGTGAAATGGTTGGGTCGTGGGGTAAGTATAAATTTAGCTTTTTCAGAAATTGCCAGAATGCTTTCCAAAGTGGTGGATGATTATGATTTACATTCTCATCAGCAGTGTGTGAGACTTCCAGTTGTTCTATACTCTCACCAACACTAGTAGGCTGTCTTATTTTAAACTTAGCCATTCTAACAGGTATGCAGTAATATCTCATTGTGGTTTTAATTTACATTTCCCTAACTAGGATGTTATTTGTAACTAGTAGGTACCCAATAAGTTATAAGATTTGAGCATCTTTCCATGTTCTCCCAGTGATTCCACCTTATCTACACTTTCTTTCCATGATATCAGTCTACCAACTGTGGTAAACCAATTGGAGTCCCAGAAGCAGAGGATCCTCCTTCTGACAAATGGTCAGAAGACCAATAGTAGTTTAATTCTATGTCACAATGTCTATGTCATTCACCTCACTTCATCCCATCACGTAGGCATTTTGTCATCTCACATTCTCACAAGAAGAAATGTGAGTACAGTACAATAAGACATTTTGAGAGGGACCACATTTATATAACTTATTACAATATTCTTTTAATAGTTCCAATTTTATTGTCAGCTATTGTTGTTAATCTCTTATTGTGACTGATTTATAAATTAAACTTTATCATAGGTATGTATGTATAAGAAAAAAACAGTCTATATAGGGTTTGGTACTATCTGCTGTTTCAGGTACCCACTGGGGGTCTTGGAGGAAAGCAGTTCCTGTGGATAGTATTCTGTATCTTCTGTGATGAAGTGTCTATTCAGATCTTGTCCACTACTAACTGGGTTGTTTGTTTTTTATTATTGAGTTGTAAGAGTTCTTTATATCTTTTGATACCAGTCCATTATCTGATATGTGTTTTACAAATATTTGCTCTAAGTTTGTGGCTTTTCTTTTCATTTTCTTAGCAATGTTCTTCAAAGAGAAGTTTTTAATTTTAATGAAATCAACTTTTTCTTTTATCAGTTTTTTCTTTGATAGTTTATGCTTTTTGTGCCAACCTAAGAAATCTTTGCCTAACCTTCTTTGACAAGGACAATAATTCTTTATGAAACCTAGAGAAAATGTCTCCATGGCTTTAAAATTTTCCTGGAACTTACTTCTGTGAAAAAGTTTTCAAGGTAAGTCTCTCTTATAAATAAAATAAATCTTTCTAACTGAATTACTTTAGTTCACAGTGTTCTTTTTCTAATGAGAATTTCTTTATGTTCATAGACCCATCTTTATATATCTTATTATTATTCATAGATTCATCATTAGGTATTAAAGTATTCATAAAGTTCTTTTGTCTGGGCAATCCATGAGCATATTTTCTGTTGCAGTAAGTTATTTGATGTTCTTTGATCTATATTGCTTTTTTTTTATTACTTACCTTATTTTTAAGTTTTCGTTTACATTTCAGTTAGTTGACATATACTGTAATAGTAGCTTCAGGAGTACAATTTACAGATTCAGCACTTAGGTACATGACCCAGTGTTCATCACAAGTGCCCTCCTTAATCCCCATCCCCTATTTAACCCATCATTCATTTTCCTCCCTTCTGGTAACCATCAATTTGTTCTCTATAGTTAAGAGTCTGTTTCTTGGTTTGCCTCTCTCTTTTTTCCCCCATGACCATTTGTTTCTCAAATTCCACATATGAGTAAAATCATATGGTATTTGTCTTTTTTTATTACTTATCTGTAACTAAATTAGCCTAAGCTTTAATAACATACTGAAAATCACAGCTATTTTCTTTTTAAATTTTTATGTGAGAACAAAACCAACTCTACAATAGAGAATGCCATATTTTCTGAAGTATTGATTTAATTAAAATGGTGAAATTTCATTGTTAGTAATGATTATCATTGTGTTATTAACCTCATTCTTGCTTTTATGTTTCAGTTTTGCAAGAAGTCTAACCCTCCAGCTTCACTTTTGATATAGTATATTTCATAAAATATTTCATAACCATATGGAGCTCTGCGTAATAACAAATCACAGATAACAGAATTAGAAACCTATCTCATTGGGCATAACACTTTGTGCTCCTTAGTTCTTAATCTTATTATTGAAAGTATCCATAATTCTTTAACAAAAAATATTCTTTTTTATTTCTTCTCTATACAGGCAGTTAATTCCTCAGTTGTATTACCAGTATAGCTCTTGGGTTTCTGTGTTACATCTCATTTTGCCTGTGTGTTATTTCTTATGTTAGATTATAAATTTCTTGAGAATAAGGATTGTGCTTTTTTCATCTTCATATCTCGAGTACCCAGAATAGAACCTTCACACAGGTACTGAGGATATGCAGGTATGTATTAAACTGATGTCTGGATTAGTGCAAACTAACAAAACGTAAATTTTCAGTATTCATTTGTCTTTTTAGAAACAGAAGGTAATAGCTCTTGGGGATCAAAAGCTGGGTTTTGTAATCAGATGTACTTCGGTTCAAATGCCAACTCTGTCACATCCTGGCTATGCTGTCTTGGAAGGATACTTTTCCTTTATTCCACATTTTTTTCTCATTTGTAAAATGAAGGTAATGACATTCAACCTCAGGCTGTTTTGAGTGTTAAAACAGGTCACACAGAGTACACAGTACAGAGTGTTCAACACATGGCAGTTACTAGTAGTGGTAGCATCAAAATTATTTGTTGGTGTTCACATCATCACAGTATACTGTCTGACACAAATTTAAGACATTGAGTTTTACAGGCCAACACCAAGTTGCAGTATTTGTTTTAGATAAATTTTGCTTCTTGTATCTTTTGAATTATCAAGAATTTTGCCCGCCTGTCTGGAATTTGCCTCTCAGTATCTTAGAACTTACAGCATCTATTGACGTTTGGTTAGCTTGACTTTTCTTAATGGTGTGTTATAGCTGAGTCTTATATCATCTTTAAAGATGATGACTTCCCAGGTGAACTGATCATATAGTACGTACCTATCTTTTCTGTATTCTACTCACAAATACAGGACTTTTATCTGATTTCTGCTTCATTCATAGAGGGGTGGACTCACTACCAAATACTGGAAAGTGGTCATAATTATTTAAAATGTTTATAAAAATATTATTATAATTTAAAGCCATGTATTTTTAGGTTTTTAATTTTAATTCTAGTAGAGTTAACATAATATTTTCTATTTGTTTTAGGTGTATAATATAATGATTCAATGATGCTATATTACTCAGTGCTCATCATGACAAGTGTACTCTTAATCCCCATCACCTATTTCACCCATCCCCCCACCCACCTCCCCTCTGGTAACCATCAGTTGGTTCTCTGTTGTGAAGAGTCTGTTTCTTGATTTCTTTCTCTCTCTTTTTAACTATGCTCATTTTTTTTGTTTCTTGATTTTCACATATGAGTGAAATCATATGGTATTTGTGTTTCTCTGAGTTATTTTGCTTAGCATTATATTCTCATTCATTATATTCTTATTCATTATATTCTCTAGCTCCATTTGCAATGGCATGATTTCATTTTTTCTGGCTGAATAATATTACATTGTTTAGGAGCGCCTGGGCGGCTCCATTGGTTAAGCATCTGACTGCTGATTTCAGTTCAGGTCATGATCTCATGGTGTGTGGGATAAAGCCCTGTGATGGGCTCTGCATTGACAGTATGAAGCTTGCTTGGGATTCTCTCTCCCTCTCTCTCTGTCTCTTTCTGTCTCTCTCTCAAAAATAAATAAATTAATATTTTAAAATTCTAGGTTGTTTCAAGTGTTGCTAGTTGTAAGAACTCACAAAATTTGGCCCCTCTCTTTTTCAAAGCCAAATGTTACAGAGATTCGTCTTCCTTGTGCAAGCTCCTCATTGTGAGGGTCCGTTTCTCTCCCCTTCTCAGGTCCAGAGCATCCCTCCCTCCAGCAGATAGTCCCAGTAGTCCATTTAGGATCTCTACCCTTCTATCCTCTTCCATGTGGCCTCTCCTTTACATTTAGTTGTGGAGTTTATTCTGCCAATCTTTAGACTGTTTTCTGGGTTATTTACACTAATGTGAGTGTTATCTAGTTGTGTCCACGAGATGAGGTGAGCCTAGGATCCTCCTACTCTGCCTACACACACATGCATACAGGATGCTCTAGCTGAATGCATGAGACCCTTCATTCATTCACTCACTCATCTACGTTTCCATTTAAAAATCCCTTAAGTACCTACTACCAGCTAGGCATTAAGCTCAGTCATAGTGATTCTTAGTGGTATAAAAAATTGCTCCTTGTAAGTGTCTTAAATCATAAAATTCTGGATTAAGTTCATCTAGAAAACGTATATTTTCTAAAAAAAATAACAACATACCTAGTAACATTTTTACATGTAAATAACAAAAGGGCACAGTGTATGTTTTAAAAGTTTACAAAGCCAGTCTCTGGAGAGAGAGGGATTTAAAGTAGCTTCCCAAGCATGCAGTAGAAACCAACCTTCAAGAGTACCCCCAACCCCATCCAATTTCACATCTTCTAACCCCCCACGGATATTAAGACATTGTGTTTGTACCATCAATTTTCAGATTTCTTGTGAACTGAAGAATTCAAGCATGGCACAGACAATCTTCCCTAGAACAGCCTGTTACTTATAATTTCCCCAGTCTATGTTCATGCTGATCCTTAGTTTGGCTCAATAGAGCTAAATACATATCTTGCTGCATCTGATAATTTAAAACAAAGAAGCCAAAGTTCTGGGAATCACCCAGGCATTGTTTCACATGAATCTTCGTTGTTACAATCAGATTCTTCTACACAAACAGCCAGGTTATTTTGGACTCAAGCAATGAAAATGAGGGTATTTCTCCTTCTTTGTTCCTTGGATCCCTTCTCTGCCTCCCTCCCCTTTGAAAATTTCCATATACACTTATAAAACACCCACACCTGAGTCTTCAATGCTCCAATTTTCCCGAAGTCTTAGGCTAACGTTTCCATTAGTCTGGCTTTGCTTCCTTGAAGCAGGATAATTGATTTGCCTATATTCAGATCTATACATTATGTATTAGTAGATGAGAAATCACACACAAATGGCAGGACTTGGCAGGAGGCATCAACACAGATTAGCTCTAGCTGATCAAATAATAACCACAAGCCCGCTCTGCTCTCTACTCAATGAGTCTCAAGAGGGGAATCACAGGAATCTTTTCTATTTTTCAGAATGCCTTTCCCTCTCTTGTACTCTTAATAAAAACATTTATTCCCTGGACATCCTGGGGTAAAATTTAGTCCTAATCAGTAACAGTCATCACCACATTAAACATTAAAGAGGAGCAATGTGATGGGGCTGTCAGGGTTCAGAGAATAATGGAGTACTAAGCTAGTATTAAAATACCAATTAAGCACTTCTTGAGCAAAATGTGGTGTTCTGGGAAAACCAGAAGGAGCTAGGTAGCTGACAGGTTGGATCTGAGAAGAAAGGTATTGGTCTACCCACTGAACCAATGAACAGAACCTGAGAAAAAGGGGCTGCCAGAATTTTCTGACAGAGAGAAAATGTTTTCTTAGTGATGGCCTGGAGGCCAGCAGTGTAAATTTTTACTCAAGTCTGAATATCCAAAAAGGGTCCTTGCTCTTTTATCTGTCACTTAACAGAATCTATATGGCCTCTTTTGGATTAGGCTGATTCATGACCTCTTTTGGAACCAAAGAAAAAGGGATGAGGGGTTTTTGAACTCACCATCATTAGAATGTCTCCTTAGAATTGGAATTTTTGCTTAGCCACAGCATTATTGCTGTTATCGACACCGTGGCCTCCTGCTTGGGTCTTAGCCCCACTCCAATGGTGGGGTGGGAGGGATGGAGTTAAGGGGCAGCTAGGGAAAGGAAATCAGAGAAGTCAGGGGCTGACCTGTGTGCTAAAGTTTCTAACTGGGGTTGGTGGAGTGGGTGCCTATCTTATAGGCACTGCCAGCTACCAAGAGACCATACAGAGTGGAGATTATCATTCAGGGATTAACATGGAAATTTAGAAAGGTCCCTGGACCCACTAGGGAGACAAAACCATCTACTGGAAGTCAGGGAATATGAATCTAGCTAAAGGTAGCCTGAAGAAGCACGAAAAAGCAAATGCATTGGCCATCCAGAACAAATAATCAGAGCCCAAATTTTAACTTCAAATAATTAAATTTTTTTAATGTTTATTCATTCTGAGAGACAGAGTGTGAATGGAGGTGAGGCAGAGAGGGAGGGAGACAGAGAATCTGAAGTAGGCTCCAGGCTCTGAGCTGTCAGCAGAAATACCAATATGGGGCTCACACCCACAAAATGCTCAGATCATGACCTGAGCTGAAGTTGGCTTCTTAACCCACTGAGCTACCCAGGTGCCCCTAACTTCAATTATTTAAAGGTCAACTAGCAGATACATTTATTTTACTCTTGGATTTGGCCTCTTTGACCCCTCCAGTGTCTTTAATTCCCCTCTCTCTGACCTCTTGGAGGGCTGGATGCACGGTGGTTAAGTATTTAGATGTAGACACTATGCAATAAAATTCAGCTCCCACCTCTGCCACTTAAAAAACTATGGCACCTCAGAAAAATTCATTCATTTTTTGGGGCCTCAACCCCTTTGTCTGTAAAGTGGAGAAAATAGGTCCTATCTTGCAGAAGGATTATGAGGATTAAATGATATGAGGTATGTAAAGCTCTTATTACAAGCTCTGACTTGGTGAATATACAATGCAATAGTTATTAACCTGGCTTCTTACTGAGTGTCAGACAGTCCCGGACCCTAGGTCTGTGTCCTGTAAGAGCCTATTAATTTGTTGGTGGCTTTTAGGAAGAGTCATCACTGGCAGTTACCAGTTCCCTGGGTGTTCCTGTTCCAGCATTTTGGCACTCTCCAAACCGAGAGTTATTTGCCACTTTAAGGATTATACCATGGAATGCCTTTAGCTGTCTAATCATCCCAACTTCTGGTTTGTCCTTGTGATATTGTGATTTATAATAATATAGATATAGTTTTCAGTCCTATTTCTGGCCCAGATCCTCTAAAACCCTTGAAATTTTCTAAGCAATGAGAGCCATAAAGGTGTCTTTTGCTAATGAGGTGACTTTTGGACCCCATCCAAAAATGGGACTGTTTGCTACAAAGATCCATTTATTTAGCTTTGGGATTTTCAGTCCCTTCCCCTACTGGAGGAATTCCCTTCTACAGCGGAATTGGTTGCAGAACACTTAATGCCTTAGTCTTTTGTTAATCTTATTAAAAGGTCTAAACCCCCTTCAGCACCACCTAAGCAAATTTTTAGTAGTTCTTCTCCACTATTCAATGGTTCCTCTACAACTTAGTGACTATTTTAGGCATTATTCACATCATGTTGGATGACCAAGAGTTAACTCAAGAGCTAGTGAAAAAATTCTGACATTACTTATTTTCAAACCATAGCTATTAAAGTCTGACATAGCTTTTCTGGGCATTAAGCATTTGGCTAAGTGTTTCAATATCAACTGAGATGTATGATAATGCACTTTGAATTCAGTACAAACAGCATATTTAAATAACCTAGCACCATTTAATATTCCCAGGTGTGGGTCATAGGAAATGATGTTTCTGCATTTCTTTTTCAACTTTAGCACGTCACCCTCTAAAAGAGAGACCAGGATCTGTAAACACAAATACCAAGAAACTCACTTTAAAACAAATAGCTGGTTGTGACAACTCTGATATAGGAGAAATAACTAACCTTTACTAACATATGGTTTGCTTTGCCTGAGGAGATTTGATTTTTCAATGTGATCATCTTCTTGAGTAAATTTCCTTTTTGAAAGCACTTTTTTTTTTTTACTTGTGGGGCGGGCAACTCCTGCCTTGCTTCTCTTGCCCTAGTTTTTCTTTCATTGAAAATTGAAAATATCCTACTTTAAGCACTTCATGTCTGGGTCATTCCTGTTCATTCTGGTGGGGGTCAGACACACTCTGAGAATAATGATGACCACCTGCTAAGTTTGAACCTACACTTAACTAGGCATATTGGTCATAATAGAGAGATCAATGGCAAAATTACTATATTGTTGTCACCATTATGACTCTAAATTTTCCATTTTGTAGAATGGGAGAAGCTGCATTTGTTCTAATGCCATCATTACTTTGAAATGAAATATGTAAAGGTGAGAGAGAATTAAAGTTGAGATCAGAAATATCAAAGATTTGGTAATGTAAAGATGTAAGGACAGCCATACAAGGTGAATACATTTTGAATAGTTTCTTTTAAGAATTCTTTATTTACATGGGGCACGTGGCTGGTTCAGTCAGTTAAGCATCCCACTTCGGTTCATATCGTGATCTTGCGGTTCATGATTTCAAGCCCTACATTTGGCTCTCTGCTGTCCGCACAGAACCCCCTTCTGATCCTCTGTTTTTCAAAAAATAAAAAAAATAAAAGAATTCCTTATTTACAAATCAAGGCAGTATTCCAACGATTTTCGGTGTAGTAGTTAGCACATTGAAAGGATATAAACTAGAAAGGAATATGTTTTGCTAAAGCAGTTTGTGGGCTTGGATTGCTGGCGCCAGATAAGGGCCAATGATTCCATTAGTTGGGTCCATGTGCAGACACCTATGGCTATTAGGTGACAGACTGATTTGTTTGAAGATAGGTAATGGTAACCAGATGCTTTCTTAGAATTCTTTCTACTCTGTAACTCTCTGATTCCATTTTTTGTTTAACTTCAGAGGTTGGACATAGTTGGGTTTAATTACTTTCCTTTTGAGAAGATAGGCCAGATCTCTTACAGAAAATACTTGGGTAGGAGTGCCTGAGTGGCTCAGTTGATTAAGCATCCGACTCTTGATTTCACCTCAGATTATGATCTTGGGTTCATGAGATCAAGCCCCTCCGCCAGTGCAGAGACTGCTTGGGATTCTCTTTCTCCCTCTCTCTCTGCCCTTCCCCCACTTAACACTCTCTGTGTTTCTTTCTCAAAATCAATGAATAGACATTAAAATAAAGAAAATACCTGGGGAGGAGCAAAAATGGAAGTTGAATAGAGAAAGTCATTTTTTACAGAATGGAATGAGACGAAGGAACAACCTGATGTTTGTTGATCACCTATGCCAGGTGATTTCCATTCATCATCTCATTTAGTCCTCAAGCAAGTTTGAAAACATTTAGGTATTTTATCAATGAGAAACAGCTCAGAGAGGTTAACTCACTTCATTAAAATCTCTTTGTGAATAAATGGTAGAGATAGAACTTGAGCCATGTAGTACAACTCTAGAGCATATGCTCTGTCCATGGAAACTCATTAAATGTGGCAGACATTGCAACAGAGGAAGAAACAAAATGAAGTGGAGGGTAGGACCTGGAGATGTGAATGCCATCATGGGCACTGGGGGAAATTTCCTGGAAGAAAGCGAACCATAGCAAAACTTGGAGGATGAGTTGGACTTTGAGAGAAAGAAATGAGGGCTGGAGAAAAGTGGGAGAGGGGTAGGTTAAAGTCTGCAAAATAAGCGAATAAATGAGGTGGAGATAAAGGAGTTGTTTGGAAATGGCAGAAAATTTAGTGTGACTCAAATATAGGCTGTAGGGGATCAGAAAGAGTGTGCAATGAATGATAAGGCTGAAAAGGTGGGCGGAGGGCTTTAATATCCTCATGCAGTGTGTGATTAAGTTCCAAGTGGCTTACACTGTAAGTGATGTGAGTTCAGAGGAGGGAAGAAGCAATGTGAGCATTTGCTCCTTGAGTCATTTTTATAGTGAAAATTCTATGCTGACAGCACGCCTCCCTGGATCCATCTTCCCAAGTGATCTTTGCAAACAGAGACCCTGGATCTGGGTGCAGCAGACTCCTTAGCAAGTTGGCTAGTAGATCAAGGAAAATTCTGTCAATCCTCAAACCAAGGCTTATTCTGCTTCCTCAGCCAGCATAGCTGCCAGAGACCCTGGAGGAGTCTGAAAGGGCTTACCCATTCATGGGCTTATAAGGCAAAGCAGCTCAGAGGCTGTGAAAAAGACAAGATAGCACGCCTCTAAAGAGAAGGAGGAAAATGATAGAAAAGACAAAGTATTATGTGAGTGTATATATGTATATATTTGGGTATATACATGTATGTGTCTCTATGTGTTTATAATGTATATATATGCATGTGTATAGATAGATATGCATACATACATATCTATATCTATATTCTTCTTGGCTGGGCCTTTTCAGTTAGTTTGGTATCTCTATTAAGGGAAGGGATTGTAAAGAAATTGACATCAGGATTCAGGTGGGGAATTTCCTCACTCAACCAAGCTGTTTTCAAAGAACAGGATAAGTAGTCTCAAATGAGTTTGCAGGGTTAAAGTTTGAATACACAGACAGATGTCTATGTTGGGGGTTTCCAAGCAAGGCCAAATAAGCAGGCAGCCAGTTTGGCAGACGACTATGACTCATGTCCCAGAAGGAATGAAGGAATCACAACATAAAACACAGAGACAGGTATTATTATTATGTTATCTGGTGAGAACTTTTGTAGGCTCTAATTCAAGCTATGTGCAGTGGGCTGGAGAAGTCAGTAGACAGATATAATAGTCAAATCTAGGTTAAATTGATTCATTTTTTAGCACATATCTATTAAGCGCTTATGATGAGCTAAGCCCTGTGTTAGAAGCTGAGGACAGACTGGAAAACAATAGAGAAAATGTCCCTCCTGCATGGAATTTGCATTTCCTTTTGATCTGTAGATTGTATCATCTACTTAACACTATTCACAGAAAGCCTTCTGAGAGAGGTTTATTGCAGAAGTTGGCATACTATGGCCTGTGATCTAAATCTGGCCCAACAATCATTTTTGTGCACCTCCAGAGCTAAGAATGGGTTTTGCATTTGTAAATGGTTGGGGAAAAATCAAAAGGAGAATATATTTTGTGATACGGGAAAAAATTATATAAAAAACAAATTGTACTACATGAAGTTTTATTGGAACACAGTCACGCCTATTTGCTTATGTATTATCTGTGGATGCTTTCACCCTATAATGGAAAATTGAGTAGTTGTGACAGAGACCGTAAGGTCTGCAAAGTCTAAAATATTTACTATCTGGCCTTTTACAAGTCCCTAGTCTAAAGTCTCTGTACTTCCTTACAACACATTCTCCTCGTTCATTCTAAGCAGGCTTCTGCCTCCATCCTTCCACTGTGACTGCTCTTGTCAAACAAAACAGTATTTTCTATGTTGCCAAGATCCAAGGATTTCCTATTACTTGATCTTTCAACAGGCTTATACATAGTTGACATCTCTCTTCCTAGGATGTCTTTTCCTCCTGGCTTCCATGACACTACATTGTTATTTCTTCTTACTTTACTGCCCACTGTGCCACTCTCCTTGACACTCCATTCTCAGTTCAGCTGAAGGTCTAGAAAAGTCAGGTGTACTTGTACAGGCTGTACTTGCCTCCTGTGAGACACTCTAATGCTATAAACCCTCTCATAGAGCTATGCCTACATCTGTCCATATGCTTCTCAGCCTTGTTCCCCGCAAGCTCTGGGAACCCCTTACTATCAGCTCTACAGAAAGGAAAATGGTGGTGCATTTTAGGATCATTGTAGCCTGTGGTTTGATGATGACACCCAGATCTCTACTCCCTGTTCCATTCTGGACTATCTGGTCTGGAGGAGAGATGCAGAGCAGAAAGTTAGGTAAGTTGTCCCCCTACAAGACAATTCTCTATAATGTTGAAGTAACCAACACATGACTGGTGAGGGTATGACAACACACAATGTGGATGTTATATTGATTCCTTGCTATGTGATTTTTCCTCAGCAAAGTGAACCAGAATAGTGGCATTATAACCTTCAGTAGGAAAGAAAAATGACATTCTGTTGTCTGAGGCACAGACAGAAGCCTATTTCACCCTATGTGAAGCAAATGAAACATCAGTATCTCTACTGAGGTGTCCCTCCCCAGAGTGGGACTCTTCAAGCTTTGGGCAGATTATGCTTCCTTCTATGTGCATATCTGTAGTCTAGTTCCATGTGCATTTTCTCAGACCAGAAAGTGCATTTGAACTGTTGAGGTGAAGAATATTTTAGTGTCCCCTGGGGGATTTTCCAACCCTTCTGAGTGGTGTGTTTCGGTTCTCTAATTTATCTTTTGAGTTTCCAAGTATTCACACCAAAAGTGTTCAGGTTACAGAGTAACATATGTCTTGAGTGCTTTGCCCTATCCCACATTCTGCATAAGCCTTGTTATTTTTTAAGTTTATTTATTTATTTATTATGAGAGAGAAAGAGAGAATGAGCAGGGGAAAGGCAGAGACATAGGGAGAGAGAGAGAATCCCAAGTGGGCTCCAAGCTGTCTGTGCAGAGCCCAATGCAGGGATTGAACCCACAAACCATGAGATCATGACCTGAGCCAAAACCAGGAATTGGATGCTTTACTGACTGAGCCACCCAGGCCCCCCTAAATGTTGTTATTCTTGAATCTAATTTTCTTTTTTAATTTTTTTTATAGTTTTTATTTATTTTTGAGACAGAGAGAGACAGAGCATGAGTGGGGGAGGGGCAGAGAGAGAGGGAGACACAGAATCCAAAATAGGCTCCAGGCTCTGAGCTTCCAGCACAGAACTTGACGTGGGGCTTGAACCCATGAACTGCGAGATCATGACCTGAGCCGAAGTCGGACACTTAACCGACCAAGCCAACCAGGCACCCTGAATCTAATTTTCTAAAGCTCAGGGTTGTCGGAATGCATATGTCGCATCACAACAATGCCTGTACTGTGCCCTGGGCAGATTTTGCTGATGTTATAAAACTAGAGTCTTGGGTCTTGGGGTATAACTGAAGCTGTTTTTTCATTCCTATGAGACCCCTGCACCAGCTAGTATATCTATTAAATGACATACTGATTTACTAATCTGCCTCTTAAAATGGTTAGGGAGTGCTAGAACCTTGGGACATGATTATCTTGGGTTCATAAATAGGAGTGCTTTTACTGGAAGAGCTGAGAGGGAGTCCCTAGATCCCTGTGGCCCACTCACTGCCTCTGAGGCCCAGGGTGAAGAGCTAACTCTGAACACCAGGCACCCCCTTGGATTCTTCCAGATAAGGAGCAGCCTCCTCTGCCTGACCTGAGATTGTCCCTTGATTATGTTCTCGAGCCAGAGCCCTCAGGATGAGCTGCATGGTTTGTCCTTTACTTGGTTACCTTCTCTGGGGATACCCAAATCATTTTGAGCTTTTTTGTTTTCCTGTTGAGCTTGGTTATTTCATTTAGGAGGATTTCCTGCAGTTAATCCCTCTCTCACCTGTCATTCTTGGGAGGGGGTGCCCCTTCTCCCTGCACTGCACCTGTGGAAGACAGTTGCTGTCACAGCAGCAACAAATATGCCAAATGGGTTATAGCCTCTTGGGATCTGGCAGAGGATGACTCTCTTTATTTTGTAGTCCATGATGCAGGGAATTGAAGATTCTCTGTAAAATCATGTTACTCTGAAAACACATTCAGAGGGTTTCAGTCACTCATGGCACATGTGGTAATGAAGTTGTGCAAAACAGGAAGGATTAATACTCTGTAGGGTTTGAGGGAGAAAGAGAAGAAGATAATGCCATATCTCAAGGCCCAGATATCAGGTTGTGATATCAAGTGAGTGGATTCACTATGAGGTTTATTCTAGAAGAATCCTTAAAGGATCATGTAAAAAAAATTGTTTTTTTCTTTAAGAAAGAAACCTTTATGAAGTATTGAGTCCACAGTATACCTCAATAATAAGAAATGTTGTAAATATATAGTCTTTGAAATGTTTGAAAATGCTCAAAAGGAACACCATTCCTCATTTGTTATACCAGAGATTCTATACGATCTGGGTAGACAACATTATTCAGTAGATCATGTAAACTTTTTAACACATTTAAGAGTATATGTTGAGTTCCCAACTCCAAGAGCAGTTCTATTAATTGCTGGTATTTCTACAAGCTAGAATCATAATCCTTTTCTGATATTACATGGCATGCTTCAACCAAAGTATCCTACTTATACACTCTCATATTAAGGAATAATTTTTAAAAACAATAAACTTAAGTATTTCCAAGGATGCTGTTGACATAATTCTATTCTTCAGATATCATGGGGTTCCTAAACGATATCAGTTTCTAAAAGCTTTCATTTAATCTTTTTTAAAAATAGTCAGACATTGGGGCCCCTGGGTGGCTTAGTCGGTTGAGGGTGTGACTGGGGGAGGGGCAGAGAGAGAGAGAGAAAGAGAGAAGAGAGAACCCAAAGCAGGCTCCAGGCTCTGAGCTGTCAGCAGATCCCAACACGGGGCTCAAACTCATGAACCACAAGATCATAACCTGAGCTGAAGCTGAACACTTAACTGACTGAGCCACCCCCAAGGGAGACAAAATCTTAAGCAGGTTCAAGGCTCAGTGTGGAGCCTGACCCGGGGCTTGATCCCAGGACTCTGAGATCATGTCCTGAGCCAAATTAAGAGTTGGACATTCAACTGACAGAGCCACCCAGATGTCCCTCCTGGAATTCCCTTTAGCCCCTTGCCTGTCTCTGGAGAATTCCTTCCCCATGCTCAAGCTTCAGTTCCAGTCACCTATGTCGTGAAGCCTTTTCGCATCCCCATCCTACTACCTTTCCATTACCTGCCTCCTGCCATGAAGCTATGGTTGCCTCCTTTGTGTCACATCAAGACCTTATAAACATGACATTATAGTAATTAGCAAGCAATATTGTATTTCTACGTTTGCCTTTCCTCATTACAGACTGTGCGTTTCTTGAGGGCAGGGGTTCTATTTGATTTCATTTTCTTTCTTTTAAAAAAAATTTTTTTTGGGGGGCACCTGGGTGGCTCAGTTGGTTGAGTGTCCAACTTCGGCTCAGGTCATGATCTCACAGTTCATGGGTTTGAGCCCCACGTCAGGCTCTGTGCTGACTGCCAGCTCAGAGCCTGGAGCCTGTTTCAGATTCTGTATCTCCCTCTCTCTGACCCTCCCCTGCTCATGCTGTCTCTCTCTCTCTCTCTCTCTTTCTCTGTCTCTCAGAAATAAATAAAACCTTAAAATTTTTTTTAACATTTATTCATTTTTGAGAGAGAGAAACAGTGTGAGTGGGGGAGGGGCAGGGAGAGATGGAGACACAGAATCAGAAGCAGGCTCCAGGTTCTGAGCTGTCAGCACAGAGTCTGACATGGGGCTTGAACATATGCAATGAGATCATAACCTGAGCCAAAGTCGGATGCTTAGCTGACTGAGCCACCCAGGCACCCCTTTAATTCCCTAGTGCCTAGGATAATATCCAGCATAGAACCGGCATTCTGAAAATAGAGAATATATGCTGATTAAGGAATTAAAACAATTTTATGAAACAACATATATTTACTGAAATGCTCTATTTCCTGCTCTGTGCCGGCGCTGTGAAGAATTCAAAAGAAGCAGTTATTCCTCTCCTCTTGGGGATGTTATGGTTTAACCTGAAAGACAAGGCTGACACCCTTGAAACAATTAGGCATTGTTTGCCAAAAAGCATACTGCAGCACACTAATTGTGGGGAAGCAACCCCAGAAAGGGTTCTGTGGTCAATTAAATTTGAAATGGTGTGTATTACATCCTCCTTCAGAGATTTCAATATCCTTACACTCAGAAAAATCTCTGAGAAATCTTTTGATGAGGAAGCCTGTGTAAATTCCAAATCTCATGTGACCAGGAACCTTTTGTGTGTGTGTGTGTGTAACACCTATTAACACCCTGTGGGTCTGAGGAACACACTGACTTAGAGAATAGAAATAAGTATTAAATTTCATAGATACAATTATATGCAAAGTAGTGCAAAAAAAGAGACGTCATTGTGGTTTTGAATAGATAGGAAAATATCCTAGTAGGAATCTAGCTTTGGGGAATTAAATTAGGAATATTTTATGATCTGGATTCTTCACACTGCTTTTATTTTTCTGCTCCAAATAGTGAAAACAGTTGTCCTTACCATCACCTGGGCAAGGTTGGATGACTTCTGCTGGCAGCAGCAGAGATCCCTCATGTGACAAACAAGTGTGCCATTTACTCTATTTCCATTATTTCATTGCAACTCTAGGAGTCAGAGACATTATGAACTTTATTTCACAGATGAGAAACCTTTGAGTGGAAAGTAAATGTGACTTTCCTATAATTACAAAGCTTGTAAGTGGCAGAACCAGGACTCCAAATCAGGTCTGATGCCAAAATATGGACATTTAACCATTAGTCTATATATTATAGTGTCTCCCCCTGCGCCCCCAAAAAAATTGGGACATTCCCAGGGAAGAAGCAACATAAAAAGTTTAGAGCCCACTGGTATTTCCTTCTTTTGTATGAGTTTGATGATTTTTTTTTTAATGTTTTATTTATTTCTAGGAGAGAGAGAGAGAGACACAGTGTGAGCAGGGGAGGGTCAGAGAGAGAGGGAGTCACAGACTCTGAAACAGGCTCCAGGCTCCGAGCTGGCAGTCAGTACAGAGCCCGACGCGGGGCTCGAACCCACGAATCGCGAGATCATGACCTAAGCGAAAGTCGGACGCTTAACCGACTAAGCCACCCAGGCGCCCCATGTCTGAGTTTGATGATTAATTTTATGTGTCAACTTGGCTGGGCCACAGCGCCTAGATATTTGGTCATGTTTCTGTGATGCTCTTTTTAGATGATATTTGCATTTAAATCAGTGGACTCTGAGTAAAGCAGATTGCCCTCTATAATATGGATAGGTCTCAACTAATCAGTTGAAGTCCAGAGTTGAACAAAAGACTGACTGCCCATGAATAATAAATTCTGCCAGCAGATGGCCTTCGGACTTGAACTGCAACATTGACTCTTCCTAGGACTCCAGTTTGTCTACCCTGCAGATTTTGGACTTGCTCACATCCATAATTGCATGTCAGTTCCTTAACACACACACACACTCTCTCTCTCTCTCTCTCTGTTGGGTCTGTTTCTCTGGAGAACCCTTTATGTTGAGGAAAGGACATTCACATAAATGCCTTCTGGGGTTACAGGTCCCAGTCTTGGAGGAGCTAGCCCAAAGGAGAGAGAAGACACCGTCTTTCTAATTGGATAGGTGTGCAGCAAATGTAGCTCTAGAGATCATGGTTTACCATCCTATGCACTAGCCCATCCTGTGGCCAGAGCAGCCAGAAAGTAGCTCTCTCTTGACCTTCAGATGGACTCATCTACTTTCCTTGATATTCTGGTTTCTTTTATGAAAGAGACATTGCCACATAATTTCTTGATCCACTTTTGGGAAATGTCAGAAATGTCAGGAATGTATTCACCATTCATACATAGCAAACTAGTAGTTTTGAGCCAAGGTTTCATATGGTCAGTGTGAGTTCTAATTTTGGTTCTGCCACTACTAACAATGTGACTCTGGCAAGTTTGGACACCATTTGTCTTAGTTTCCTCATCTGTAAAGTAAGGATAATAACAGGACCTACCTCATAGGGTTCTGTGAAGATTAATTTAAATAGTCCATCTAAGGTATTGTAAAACTGACACAAGCTAATCTCTCAAATGCTGATTTTAATGATACTAATTATATTTTATCAGGAATTGGTTCTCCAGCTATGTTAGGAAGTCTTTTCAAAGCTCTTAGATTTACTGACTCTATGCCCTTATTAGTATAATTTTCCATTTAGAGGTGACTTGAGGGTAATTTACACAATCTTTAAATACATTTATATTAAATACATTAAAAAATCAGTATTTTGGGGTTCCTGGGTGGCTCAGGTGGTTAAATGTCCAACTCTTGATTTGGGCTCAGGTAATGATCTCACAGTTGTGAGACTGAGTCCTGCATCGGGCTCCATGCTAAGCATATAGCCTGCTTGGGACTGTCTCTCTCCCTCTCTCTCTGCCTGTCCCCCACTTGCACTCAATCTCTCTCTCTCTCTCTCTCAAAATAGATAAACACTTATAAATAAGTAAATAAATTCAGTATTTTAGTTGCTGGATAAATGGGTATATATTATGATTCCTTCTCTCAAGAGGTTTGAAATCTATTAAACCAGTAAGGATAACTCCTAAGACTCCCTGGTATCTAAGAAGTTTAGGTCTTAGTTTCAAAAGCTCTCAAGGTTTCTTACTTTCAAAAAGATCTATGTTATTCAAGAGGCCAAAAAGGACACTATAGAATAATAAAGGGGACAACCCAACAGAAGATATAACAATTGTAATATTCATGCACCCAAATACATAAGATAGTTAATAACAAACATAAAGGAATTAATTGATAGTAATACAGTAATGTAGAGGACTTTAAATTTTTTTCAAGTTTATTTATTTATTCTGAGAGAGAGAGAGAGAGAGAAAGAGAGAAAGAGCGAGCAAATAGGGGAGGGGCAGACACAGAGAGAGAGAGAGAGAACCATAGGCAGGTTCTGTGCTGTCATCACAGAGCCCAATGTCGGACTCCAACTCACAAACTGTGAGATCATGACCTGAGCCAAAACAAAGAGTCAAACACTTAACCAACTGAGCCACCCAGGTGCCGCAGGGACTTTAACACCCCACTTATATCAAAGGACAGATCATCAAAATAGAAAATCAACAAAGAAATAGTGGCTTTGAATGATGCACTGGATTAGATGTCTTTAACATATATTCAGAACATTCAATCCTAAAAACAGCACATTCTTTTCAAGTGCACATGGAACATTATCCAGAATAGACCACATATTAGACCACAAAACGAAACTCAACAAATAAAAAAAAAAAGACTGAAGTCATTCATCTTTCCTGATGACAATGCTATGAAACTAGAAGTCAGCCGTAAAAGAAAATAAGGAAAGAGCACAAGAACACAGAGGTTAAACAGCATGCTACTAGGGTTGCCTGGGTAGCTCAGTCAGTTAAGTATCTGACTCTTGGTTTTATCTCAGGTCATGATCTTGTGGTTAATAGGTTTGAGTCCTGTTAGTGCACAGCCTGCTTGGGATTCTCTTTCTCTCATGTCTCTCTGTCCCTTCCCTGCTTGCATGCTTTCTCTCTCTCTCTCTCAAAATAAATTTTTAAAAAATAGCATGCTACTAAGCAATGAAGAGTTAACCAAGAAATCAAAGAAGAAATTTAAAATTACATGGAAACAAATTAAAATGAAAACAAAATGGTTCAAAACCTTAGAGATGCAGCAAACATGGTTCTAAGAGGGAAGTTTATAGTAATATAGGTCTACCTCAAGAAGTAAGAAAAATCTCAAATAACATAATTTTATACCTAAAGGAGCTAGAAAAAGAAGAACAAATAAAACTCAAAACAAGAAAAAGGAAGGAAATAATAAAGATGAGAACAGAAAAAAATGATACAAATATATATATTTATACTATATATATAAATATATATAGAGATAATATATACATTGTATATACATTTATACTATATATATGTATATATATATTTATACAAACATTTCAATGAAACAGGAGCTGGTTCTTTGAAAAGATCAACAAAATTGATTAAACTCTATCCAGACCCATCAAAAACAAAAAAAATAAAAAAACAAAACCAAAAAAATCCACAAAAAAATAAAGAATAGAGAGAGAGGGAGGGTCCAAATAAACAAAATCACTAATGAAAAAGGAGAAATAACAACCAACACCACAAAAATATGTACAATTGTAGCAGAATGTTATGAAAACCTATATACCAACATATTGAACAACTTAGAAGAAATGGATACATTTCTAGAAGCATATCTACCAAAACTGAATCAGGAAGAGATAGAAAATTTGAACAGACCAATTACTAGCAATGAAATTGAATCAATAATCAAAAAGTCCTAAAAAAACAAAAGTTTAGGACCAGATGGCTTCATGGGTGAATTCTACCAAACATTTAAGAAAGTGTTAATACCTGTTCTTTATCACCCTGATACCAAAACCAGATAAAGATACCACTAAAAAAGAGAACTACAGGCCAATATCTGTCATGAATATAGATACAAAAATCTTCAACAAAATATTAGGAAACTGAATCCAACAATACATTAAAGAAATTACACACTACAGTCAAGTGCGATTTATTCCCAGGATACAAGGTGGTTCAATATTTGCAATCAATGTAATATGTCACATCAATAAGAGAAAGAATAAAAAACATATGATAACTTCAATAGATGCAAAAAAAGCACGTGACAAAGTACAACATCCATTCATGACAAAAAGCCTCTGCAAAGTAGGTCTAGAGGGAATATACCTCAGCATAATAAAGGCCTTGTATGAAAAGCCCACAGCCAACATCATACTCAATGGTGAAAACAGAGCTTCTACCCTAACGAACAAGACAAAGATGTCCACTCTCTCACCACTTTTATTCAACATGCACTGGAAGTCCTAGACACAAGAATCAGACAACATAAAAGAAATAAAAGGCATCTAAATTGGTAAGAGAGGTAAAACTTTCACAGTTTTGCAGATGACATGATACTATGTATAGAAAACCTGAAAGACTTCACCAAAAAGATACTAGAACTGATAAATGAATTCAGGAAAGTTGCAGGAAACAAAATCAATATACAGAAATCCTTTGCATTTCTATACACTAACAATGAAGCAGCAGAAAGAGAAATTAAGAAAAAAACCTCTTTTTAAACTGCACCAAAACCATTGAATTATCTAGAAATGAGCTTAACCAACGAAGTGAAAAACTTGGACTCTGAAAACTATAGAACACTGAGAGAAATTCAAGTTGATGCAAAGAAATGGAAAGACGTTCCATGCTCATGGGTTTGAAGAGAAAATATTGTTTAAAATGTCCATGCTACCAGAAGCAATCTATATATTTAATGTAATCACTACTAAAATACTAATAGTGTTTTCACAACTAGAACAAACAATCCTATAACTTGTATGGAACCAGAAAAGACCTCAAATAGCTAAAGCAATCTTGAAAAAAAAAAAAAAACTGGGGATATGATAATTCCAGAATTCAAGTTACATTACAAAGCAGTAGTAATTAAAAGAGTATGGTACTGGTACCAAAAATAAACATGTAGATCATAGAAATTCCAGAAATAAACCCATAGTTACATGGTCAATTAATCTTTAACAAAGCAGGAAAGAATATACAATGGGGAGAAAATATAGTCTCTTCAATAAATGTTGTTGGGAAAACTGGACCACTTTCTTTCATCTTGGACCATTTCTCTCACTATATGTGAGACCTGAAACCACAAAAATCCTAGAAGAGAGGAGAGGCAGTAATGTCTGACATTGGCGGTAGAAATCTTTTTCTAGATATGTCTCCTGAGGCCAGGGAAATAGAAGAAAAAATAAACTATTGGGACTACCTCAAAATAAAAGCCTTCTGCAAGGGAAGGAAATGATCAGCAAAATTAAAAGTCAATCTACTGAATAGGAGAAAATATTTGCAAATGATATATCTGATAAAGGGTAAATACCCAAAATATATAAAGAACTTATATAATGCAACACTGAAAAACCAAAGAATTCTTCTAAAAATGGACAGAAGTCACGAACAGACATTTCTCAAAGAAGACATACAGATGGCCAACAGACACATGAAAAAATGCTCAACATCTTCCATCATCAGGGAAATGCAAATCAAAACCACAATGAGATACTACCTCACACCTTTCAGAATAACTAAAATCAACAACAAAAGAAACAAAAGGTGTTGGCAAGGATGTAGAGAAAAAGAAACCTCATGCACTGTTGGTAAGAATAGAAACTGGTGCAGTCACTGTGGAAAATAGGTTCCTCAAAAAATTTGAAATAGAACCTCCCTATGATGCAGGAATTGCACTACTGGGTATTTATCCAAAAAACAGAGAAGCATGAATTCAAAGGGATACTTGAACCCCAATGTTTATAGCAGCATTATTTATAATAGGCTAACTATGGAAGCAGCCCAAATGTTCATCAATAGCTGAATGGATAAAGAACATGTGGTATATATACACACAACAGAATATTATTCAACCATGAAAGAGAATGAAATCTTGCCATTTGTAACAACATGGATGGAGCTATCAAGTTTAAGTTACTACGTGAACTAAATAAGAAAAAGACATACCATATTATCTCACTCATATGTAGAATTTAAGAAACAAAGGAGCAAAGGAAAAAAAAGAGAGACAAACCAAGAAATAGACTCTTAACTACAGAGAACAAATTGATGGTTACAGGGGGAGGTAGGTAGGGGGTTGGGAATTAAAGAGTATACTTATGATGAAAAAAATTGAAAAAACTAACTGTTCATCCTTAAAAAATCTACATTATTGCTTAAGCCTCAAGTTGAGGAAATTACCATCCCTTTTCATTACTCCTTATATTTCATCCACTAACAAAATTTCATTAATCTCATCTCTTGTATATATGTTCTGAACCTGTCTCCCTTTGTATTATCACTACTAACATCTGTGGAATTCAAGCTTCATTTAAAAATTATATGCTTCCTTTTGCCCAGTTTTACTGAAAAAAGAACACCTAAAATAATCCAAGATTGAGAGGTGCTGTAGAAACTTTGTTTATACAGATAAGTTGCTGTTCATGAAAGGCTTTTCAGTTTGATAACTCAAATTAAACAGAAGCTTTGATTCTCCAATTAATCAAGCTGAAGGTGAATTCCAAGAAAACTAAATTTAACTATGTTTTTATTTCTGTCCCAAGTGGTAGACTTCCTCTTTTGAGATGTTCTTTCATCTTCTATAAAGATATGTTTTATCATCAAATTCTTTTTATCTGAGTTAGGCTTTAAGTGCTTGCACTGTAACCTTTGATCTGTCTTCTTAAAAAAAGGTGGTGGAATGATGAAAGATTGAATGGTGTTGAATTCCAACATACATGCCTGCTTTTCTGTGTTTACGTTTCAAATGGCATCATCAATGTACTTTTTGCTTCCTTCCCCCCCCCCCCCCCCAACANTTCTTAGCAGGGGGGAAAGTAGGTCCATCTCTGCTTCTTCCAGCATCCATCAGTTCTAGAATAAAGAAATGATTATGATAGGGGCACCTGGGTGGCTCAGGCGGTTAAGCATCCAACTTTAGCTCAGGTCATGATTTCATGGTTTGTGGGTTCAAGCCCTGCATTGGGCTCTGTGCTGACAGCTTGGAGCTTGGAGCCTGCTTCAGATTCTGTGTCTCTCTCTTTCTCTGCCCCTTCCCTCCTCACACTCTGTCCCTCTCTGAGTCTTTCTCTCTCAAAAATAAACATTAAAAAAGAAAAGAATTGACCATGATGTTTCTGATTCAAAACCAACGTGGCCTATTCTTCCCACACACCCTAATCTACATCTCCTTCATTACTCATCTGGATTACACTATTGCCACCTAAGCAGTGTCTCTGCCTCACTCTTGATTAGTTCTTACCCGATTTTTACCCACTTTGATATAAAAAGGTCCAAGTGATATTTTTAAAACTTGCATGATGCAGACTGTAGCTGAAAATTCTCCAAAGTCTTCCTATCGATTCCAGTGGGTTTGGGCCCCTTTTAGCCCTGAGTCACTAGACTCTAGCCACACTGGCCTCCCGATTCTTAGACAAATGAACTTGGACTGTCCCAAGCCCATTTGTATCTTAGGATTTTGAAACCTAGTCTGTTTTTTATTTGTCTCCTTCTCATCTTTCATGTCTCATCTCATATGTGGCCTCTTCAGAGGGGCCTTCCCCAATGACCTACACAAAACATGTCCCCATCCCAGTGCTAACTGCTATCACCTCACCCTGTTTTATTTCCATCATGGCATTACCTAAATCTGAAATCAGCTAGTATATTTATTTGATTTTATGGTTTATTCTTTCTTGTTTCCCAGAAAGATTATAAATTTTTGAGGGCAATTGCCTGTCTTGCCAACTGTATCACGAGCATAAAATAGTCCCTGGAACATAGTAGTTGCTCAACAAATAATTGTTGAAAGAATAATTAGTTACCTAGGCATGTTTCCTAATTATATTCCTGTCATAAATATATGTGTGCCTCTTAATTGGAGACTTTGACCCTAATTATAGGTTCATCTGAATATATTGAAACAAATGATGCCTGCTATTCCTCAGGTGCTCATATTTTCATGGAGGGGCTTGAATTAATCTTAAGCCTGAGCTGCTATCATGTGTGGGTCTGTATACCGGTGAGTGAGTCTGGCAGTATCATTTCTTGGACATCACGGGAAATGCCCAAATGATGGGAGGGCCCAGTATGGATGTCACTGACTGAGCCCATACGTATGTAGTCAGCTGTAAAATCAGGGATGTGTCCTTACTTTCTACCTTTCCCACTTTCATCAGTCACATCAAAAACTTTCCTTAAACATTCTTCAGCACAATCTATTCTTCGGGATATGGACATTTCTAGTCCAGGAGAACAAAGGCAACAAGTGACAGATTCTGTCCAGTGGCTTTCCCCAGGGTAGCTGGAATTTAATTTCAATAAAGCAGATGACTTCTTAAGGGAGGGTGAGCTGAGCTATTAATTCATAGGAAGGGAAAGAGAAGGTTAAATGTGGGGCTGTCAATCTGAGGCAATGCCCTTGCAAGACAGATGATACCATCTTCCCTTTTCAATAGCCTTCCTGGCATCTAATTTGCATGAGTTGTGAGATAACACTCAGCTCTGTCTCATTTGCAAATCTGGAAACATAAGCAACAGACACTGAGGCTTCCAACAGTAAATCCAGAAAGGGCAGCAAGGTTAACTCTTCTCATTTAGAAACAGAAGTGATGTGCTGGTCACCTCCTGGATGGAAAAGAAAGACCTGTAAGATTACAGGGATACCAACTTCAGTAAATACTGTTACACCCTCTGAAATAACGCAGTCAAGTAAAGAAACTGAGTGTTTCTAAATTGAGGGTGTCTGCAGGAAACTACTCCTTAATGAATGAATACAATTCTTATCAAGCAAAAGAGCAATCAGCAGGGTTGACAGTCATAGCTTCATGAAATTTTTGAAATAGTCACCAAATCTTTTTTTTTGTATTTTCTGTTCCTCATTTGGATTGCTAGATCTGTGGCATTCATTCGTGCTCTACACATTTAATCAATAAAAGCCCATTTCCATAAAAAAGGAAGCCAAGCAAAACATGATTTTTCACAAAGGAACAATAGAGTTGGAAGAATACAGGATGAGTCAAAGCCAGGAATCAGGCCAGGAGACCAGAAGGGATTCCACAGGTTGGAAGGTAGAAACAAGTCTGAGGAGAAGCAATGTGGTGTGTACTTAGATATTATAGAACCTTGAAACAGCAGGGGGGGGCTGTTTCCCCACATTGACCTATCCCTTTGGGCTAACTAGGAGTGGGGAAGGCAATAAAAAATGACAGGTATGTCTGAAGATGCTGTGTGCTGCCTCTAGAATAGCATCTCAGAGAGGAAGTAAGACCCCAGAGAGGAAATGGGCAGATGGGACTTTAGAAAGCCCACAGTTTCTACCACTCAACCTATCACTGGAACAGCAGAGTCAAATGATGTGTCTATGAGCACAAAGGTAGTTGAGGCTCAGACAGTTTCATGAATCTCCTGCAACCCTGCATGGGTAGGAGTCCATTGAATTCCATAGAAAAAGACATGGAAGTAGGGGAGAGAAAGCTGAACCCCAGGAGACTTGGTAAAGAATGAGAAATCACTCAATGATCTGGTAGATTGATGACCAAAACCAGAAGGGAGTGAGGCCCTTTGGGGGAACAGATAGTGACATTGAGACTCAATGTAGTAGAGGATTTTGGTGCCTCCCCTGTGTTCCCTCCTGCCCTATCACTGTAGTGCAGGTCTTGACAGCAGCCTGACTCTCAACTGCTATAGGGCTTTACCTAATTCTGGAGCCTGTTTTGTTCTGCTTCTGTGCCAGGAAGTTCAGTGGTACTGGAGAATCAGTATCACCTCTACCCCTCAACCAGATGAATGGGAGCTGGTGTAAAAATACCCAGTCTCTTGTGCTCAGATGGGACAACTCAAAAGGTATGTGTTCTACATTGAGTCTCAGAATTTCTCAGCAAAAAGATCGATCATACAGCTGCTATGCCTTCCCTATCCCATCTCACTTCTCACTCTCCTACCAGTGTGTCTGGGATTGGCCCCAAACAAATGGTGTGCACTTGAATCTTTGTCTCAAGATCTGTTCCCTGAGGAATCTAAACACAGACAATCAAATTCAACATGTGTATACCCCGCCCCACCCCATCCAGCCAAGCCCTGGCACCATGTAATTTCCCTGGAATTTGGCACAGTTTGACTAAAGAAGAAGCAACTCTAAAATAACTGAGATCAGGTGCCTGGATGGCTCAGTCAGTTAAGCATCTGACTTCGGCTCAGCATGACCTTGTGGCTTGTGAGTTTGAGCCCTGTACTGAGCTCTGCACTGATAGCACGGAGCCCAATTCAGGTCCTCTGTCTCCCTCTCTCGCTGCCCCTCCCTTGCTCTCTCTCAGAAATAAATAAACATTTAAAATAAATAAAATGAGATTAAATTTTATCACCTGATTGATTACTAAAAATAGACTTTTATTTCAGTTATAGAGAAACAAGTCTGTACACTTGAGTTTTGGCCAGATATTCCTACAATGACATTTGTGTACTGATTTGTTTGCATTACTGCCATTCTGTCAGCTTCTACTTTATTCTCTGCTTTTGTTTTCTTGGGTTTCCAGTGAGTACACACACTGAAATGTTACTAAACACTGAAGCCTTCTGCAGTTCCTGAAGACCCTATCAGAGCCAGTTCTGAAGCAATTTAGAAGGCTCAGTCATCTCCATATCTGGAATGGTTAACCTCATATAGGATACCTGGATGACTATGTAATCTCTGAGTTGGTTGCTGTATATACTTTATAGAACTTTTCATTCCTGCTTATACACTCTCCACCTGTCAGCGCTGATGACTGTAGAAGTGACTAATGGTCTTGGTGCTTACTTTACCATCTGAAACTTTCCATTTTTGAAAAAAAGTTTAAAATATTAAAATAATATTAAATTACTTTTTTCTGGTATTTTATCATCTCTCTTGGCTGATTTAATCAAGCTCAGCACTTGTTCTTAAGGTAGCCTCCTAAAGAATTTAAAATGAGTGAGGATTACTTCCTATAATCTCACATCTTACATAAAATTCTCCTACACACACAGACCTTTATTAGAAAATCACTTGTGACACCAAGTGTCACAAGCCACTGGGTGGCTCAGTCTTGACTTTGGCTCAGGTCATGATCCCATGGTCGTGGGATTGAGTCCCACATCATTGGTCTCCGTGCTGGGCATGGAGCCTGCTTAGGATTCTTTCTCTCCCTCTCCCTCTGTCCCTTTCTCCAGCTCACACACGCTCTTTCTGTCTCTCTCTCTCTCTCTAAAAAAATCACTTTATGGAGGAGGCACAAAACAGTTTTACAATCTGCTCTGTTACTGAGTGCCATAAAATCTCTACTAACTGTCTTTCTGGGTGTTCTGTCCATCACTTGTAGGATCCAGACATGACATTTTCTCAGAGGCAGGATTCTGTTCATCACATAGCTATTATCAGTCAAATACAAGTCCTTGTAATAAGGCTTCCTAGAAGATCAAGCGTTGGGGATCAAGCCACAGAGGACATCCCTAAGGGAAAAAAGCCAGAACTCTGTTCAGATTCTTATACCCTGTTTTTATAAGAATGGAGTATATCTCTAAAATGTTTTAGCCAATGCATATCTTAAATACTTATGATTTTCCTAAAGAGAGTTCCATATCCAGCATTCATTGTGCTATTTTATATGCTACACATTTAAGCAATAAAATCCCATTTCTGCTACCTCCTGTGCTAATTAGCCAAACTTCACATGTTGAGATATAAATAGAACTGCCTGAATTAATTGCCTGTGGACTGTGGCTTTTCTGATACAATATCAGCTGACCACCCGCATTCAGATACACAGTTATTTTTTGCTTTCTTTTCATCAGGGCAGGGATGTAGTAGCAGAGGATAGAAAACAATGTGTGCCTTTTCATGGCTTTTGAGTTTCTTTAAAAAATGTTTTATGTTTATTTATTTAGTTTTGAGAAAGAGACAGTGACAGACAGAGAGACAGACAGTAGGGGAGGGGCAGAGAAAGAGGGAGAAAGAGATTTCCAAGTAGGCTCCATGCTGTCAGCACAGTGCCCGATGTGGGGCTTGAATTCACAAATGCTGAGATCATGACCTGAACTGAAACCAAGAGTAGAATGCTTAACTGACTGAGCCACCCAGGCGCCCCTTGAGTTTCTTAAGTTAGGTTCTAAGAGTCATGAGAAGGGTGGTTTTCATATTCAGACTGTTAGGAAGAAGGAATGACAAGCCTCAAGGTTTCTCCTCTTCCCTGGTATACAAAGGATTCTCCAGGGGCACCTGGGTGGCTCAGTCGGTTGAGCGTCTGACTTCAGCTTAGGTCATGATCTCACGGTTCGTGGATTCGAGCCCCGCATTGGGCTCTGTGCTGACAGCTCAGAGCCTGGAGCCTGCTTCAGATTCTGTGTCTCCCTCTCTCTCTGATCCTCCCCTGCTCATGCTATCTCTGTCTCTCTCTCAAAAATAAAAAAAAAAATAAAAAAATAAAAAAGGATTCTCCAGGTCTTGAGGAGGGGGACAAGGAGGAGTGAGGAAGTGATGACAGGGGAAGTTTGTTGAAGTCAAGAGAGCCCACATGAAAGGATTATTTGCTGGTGAGCCGGTGTCCTCATACTTTATAGGCTCTACTTGAGCCAGGAGTGTTTATCCCCAGTGACCAGAGCCCATCATTGGTATGGGAGATTATCCAGTGTCCCTGCTACTGACCATGCTGCATCACCTATGCCCAAGGACTATGTTAGCTTTCCTTCTTTTCTATGGAGGCCTTTTCTTTACTAGTCATTGGGACATGAATTACTGACCACCCAGAAGGAAGGTGCTTTTGTGCTTGGAGACTGTTCTGTTCCTGGCCAATTTATCCTACATGGACAGTCTATCACCTTCTCCCACCTTGTAAAATTTCAAGATATTTGGAAGTGCTAGAGAAAGGCCCAGTGGGGTCTCAGAAGAAAAGGGTGGATCCCTGGTACCTGTCGTGGCAGTAATGGTAAGAAAAGATATGTTTCCACACCTGTACTTGTTTGGAGTACAGTGGAAACAGCTAGGGATTCTCTCTGAAGCAAGAAAGTCAGCATCCCCATCCTAACCTAGATTGTCAGGTTTAATTCTCTGTGGGGCACCTGGAGAGGCTTAATCAGTTAAACTCTTGACTCTTGATTTTGGCTTAGGTAATGATCTCACAGTTTGTGAGATCCAGCGCCACACATGGCTCTGTGCTGACAGAGCAGAGCGTGCTTGGGATTCTCTCTCTCCTTTCTCTGCCCCTCCCCTGCTCTCTCTCCTCTCTCTCTCTCTCTCTCTCTCTCCCCCCCTCCCTCTCTCTCTCAAAAATTCCGAGTTGGACAAATAAGAATTCAATTGGTTGCAGAAATTCACATCAAATAACTCCAGCCTGTAGAAAACATGCTGTGGCCCACTCAGCTACTTTTGTCTGAATTAAGCTTCTTTCATTAGGGCCATAATGATCAGGTCTTGGGTTGATCTTGCCTTGCTTGCCCTTCACTGTCAGCCCCCCACATTTTGGCCTAATCCTTGTTGGCTTTTTGTATGAATTAATTTATTATGACATACATCCACAAAACTCTAACTTTTCAAACAGTTTCACCTCTTCCTCAGATAAAATTTACTTTAGTCTCTACATTTGGTGAAAAGAAATACCCCAGCTTTAGCTGCATTTAAGGAGAAATATTAACTTACCAAAAAAAAAAAAAAAGAATAGCTTTCCTAAGCATTCGCCTTTGGGGAGAAGCAGTTCTGAATGGGAAAAGGATGAAGAAAGAGCTAGTTGCTCAGATTTGGGTTTTAAAAGACCACGCTGGCAACTCAACAACAACAGCAACAAAAACCACAAAGAACTTAATTTTAAAATGACCAAAGGACTTGTATAGACATTTTTCCATAGAAGACATACAAGTGGTTAATAGGCAGATGAAAAGATGTTCAACACTACTTATCATTAGGGAAATAAAAATACAAACTGCAATGACATACAATTTCATACCCACTAGGAAAGCTACTATCAAAAGAAAAGAACAAGAGTTAGTGAATATATGGAGAAACTGAAACCCTTGTGCACTATTGGTGTGTATGTAAAGTGCTGTGGCCACTATGAAAAACAGTTGGCAGTTCCTCAGAAACCTATAGAATTATATGTTATAGCAACTCTACTTCTGGGTGTTTACCCAAGAGAAATGAGAGTAGAGTCTTAAAGAGATATTTGTACACTTACATTTATAGCAGCATTTTTCACAATATCCAAAAGGTAGAAGCAATCCAAGTGTCCATTGATAAATGAGTGGACAAATAAAATACAGTATATACATTCAATGAACATTATTCAACCTTAACATGAAGGAAATTATGACACATGCTACAACATGGATGACCCTTGAGGACATTATGCTAAGTGAAATAAGCTAATCACAAAAGGACAAATACTACATGATTCCACTCTATGAGGTACTTAGACTAGTCATATTCATAGATACAGGCTGTAGAATGGTGGTTGTCAGGGGCCAGATGTAGGGGGCAATGGAGGGTCATTATTCAAGGAGTGCAGGGACAAGGGAAAAGAGTTCTAGACATGGATGGTGGCGATGTGATGCACAACAATGTGGATGTACTTAACACTATTGAACTGTATGCTTAAAAATGGCTAAGAAGATAAATTTTGTTATGCGTATTTTTCTACAATTTAAAAAAACATGTAGAAAGGAAGCTATATAATTTTGCATATTTTCTAGTCCAGCTCATTAGGATCATAGAGCAGAAAGATATTTGAGTCTGCAATCCTAGTCAAAAGTAAAGGTGGGAATTTTTGTGGAGGGTTCTGTGAATCATATATTTCGCAGTGACTAGTTAGGAGAGAAGAGGCTATATGATAATAGAATTAATGGTGAGATCTCAGTGGCATAAAGAAAAAATTCACTAATTAATGAATTTGCCAATTAATTTACTATTTAATCAGTTAATTAACAGTTACCAATTTGTGCCCATTAATAACCAATTGGTACCAATTTATTTTCCAGTTAATTACAAAAAACAACCAATTAGTGAGTTTACCGACAGATTTAATAATAATGCCTCTACTCCACATAACCACTCAGGGACCTAGGTTGATGAAGTCTGCACCTTAAAAAAAGTTTTTTTTAATATTTATTTTTGAGAGACAGAGACATAACACAAGTAGGGGAGGGGCAGAGAGACAGGGAAACACAGAATCCAAAGCAGGCTGCAAGCTCTGAGCTGTCAGAACACAGCCTAATGTGGGGCTCGAACCCATGAACCATGAGATCATGACCTGAGCTGAAGACAGATGCTTAACCAACTGAGCCACTCAGGCACCCCTATGCTGCACCTTTTTATGAAGTTGCTCTCTCACTGTGTTTTCTAGGGTTGCTGAAACAGGGGAAGAGAGTGCATATGGAATGTTCTAAGTGTCATGCCTAGAGTGACATATATTTGTTTCACCTAAATTTCACAGGCCAGAATCCACTGATATAATGCAGACTTAACTGAAGGTTGGGCAAGAAGTATATTCTTCCTGGATGTCCAGGAAGAGTAAAATGAAATGGAAGTTGGTAGATGCATAGCATAGTATTTTCATAAATATCAGAACTTAATAGATGGATCTAACCATGAGTTGAACACTCATGAAAAACAATCAAATCAATAGTGAAGCTGTAATTATGACTACCCTTTTAGGACTCTGGTGTTTAATTATAATATCTATTAATCTATATAGTTCTTCTTTCCCAAAATGACTTGAGAGGGCCTCAAACAAGAGTAGAAAAATACAAAATAAATAATGGAAAAGGTGCAAAAAATGTTAGTTTGGAGCTTTCTGGATGTCATGGCAGAAAATCTCAAAGCAGTCATTTTATAATAAAATGTAATAGGCCAGTTCTGTTTATCAGAGGATGTAATTGGAATAATTTTGGTTTTGATCTGTTTTATATACTACACATTACACAGTATACTAGACAGATTTTTAAAACAGCAATTTTGTAAGATGACAATTTTTTTTGATCCTCTCAATAAGAGGAAGACATAATGTTAAGCTGGTTTCTAAAGGCATTTCTACAAGGAACTAATATAATAATCCTTGCACGTAGCTTTTCTGGCTATTTGACTTAATTCAGGGATAGAGCTTGGAGGATTGAGGGAAATGAATATTTAGCAAGTCTCTTACCCTATCTTTATGGAATATCAGTAGTCTAAAGTCTAAATGAGAGTTTGGACATTAGATGGATAGAATATAATATGAAGTGAAGATCAGTGTCTCTTTTATTAAGTACCAATATTCTGTGCTGTTGATTGAAGGAGATCATTGTGCTTTAGATGGAGATGCACACATGTCAGGGTTAACATTTTGATAGGAAAATTAAGGACTCTAACTTGCATTTTTTACCATAAGCACAAATTTTAAAGTTAGAGGGTTTAGAACACCACCTTAAAATTTTTTTAAAACATTGGTAAAAGTTCTGAACTGACAGTGCCAGGAGAGCCCATTCTTGTGTGATCTATTTTTCACAGAGATGATTTGACAAAGGCTTGGAGGAATCATTTAGAGTCCATGACCTATTGAGATGATTGACCCATACACCGCTTCCGTCTGTGTGATCAAAGGCTTCTGCAGCCTACTTCTGAGAAGTTAAGCCAGCTGGTTATGTCCTCCCTACCTGCCCAACTGTGAAAGCACGCCACAGGCGCTTGAACGGTGTTTTCAGTTAGCACTTTGGATCTTCCTTGCCTGTTCCTGACATAATCTTTGTCTGATGTAAACCCCTTCTAACCTCAAACTTTGGCTCCTTCCCTCAGATCTCTTGTTTCTGGCAACTTTGAATTTTTTTTTTTTTTTTTGCTTTTAAAATTGCTTTTTGGCATCTTACTTTCAGCTATTTTCAATAGTTTGGCTTGTGTGCATGTTTCTGCTGCTTTTCACACTGGCTTAGATAGGTTGCCACCCTCTAGTTTAAGGATTTTGAAAACCTCTAGCATTGAGTCTTATTAACTGGACCAGCCCTGCCTCTTAGAGGGTGTTTAAACAGAGCTGAAGATAGATTACTTCTTCTGAAAAAACCTTTAACTCCTTTTCTAAAAAGTTTTATTTTATTTTGAGAGAGAGAGAATGAGTGTGTGTGCACATAAGCCAGGGAGGGGCAGAGAGAGAAAGGGAAAGAGAGAATCCCAACAAGGTTCTTCAGTGTTAGCACAGAGCCTGGCTTGGGGCCTGACCTCACCCCATGAGATTATGACCAGAGCTGAAATTGAGAGTTGGATGCTCAACTGTCTGAGCTACCTGTGTGCCCCACAAAAAAAGCCTTTAATTCTTATTAACAGTCCCACTCAGGTAAATTTGAGAGTACAATCTTCAATGGTGTACCAGTTGAATCTATATAACCTGTCAATTCTTTGTGAAGACAGCGAGTAGAAGGCTGCACTTGTAAAAAGCATGATTCATTTATTTTGAACCCATTCCTCAGGGACATATACCGGAGCCATTAATTAGATGAAATCATTTTGAAATGATTTGAAAATTCTTTAGGAATATTCTTCAATGTAGAGTAATTAATCTTACACTCAATAATAGGTGGGTTTAACATTTCACAATTAGGTGGAGGCTGAATTCTACATACATGCGGTTAAAAGTCAATGGATGATAAAGTCAAGGCATTTAGATAGAGCTCAAAATATTTGTAAATTTATTGAATTAGAAACATCACTAAGAGCTCTATGCTTTTGTGTTTCTAAGCAAAATATCAGTAACTAGTATTTTGATCTGTGTAGATAGACTATATCAATGCACATTTTAACTTGAATCATCATATTGGTCAGATAACTTCTAGGCATCTACATTGCATTGATTTCTCTCTGGCTGCTTTCACGTTCTATGACTGGCTGAAATAGCACTGGGTGGCTGAACGGAAGGAACAATTTTATCTACTGGGTTGAACCCTCTGCTTCAACAGCTGTATCTTCTTTTCTACTGAGTGTTAGGGGCAAAGCCCTGGGGTTAGTACCTACCTGGTGGGAAAAGCGGTTGAGAAGAAATGGAGACTCAGAATCCCGTTCTTCAGGGCCCTGCCCCTACAGAACGCTCCCATGTGGCCAGTTCCAAAGGCTTTGGGTTATTTGTGTTCCATCGTAATTTCCAGACTTCAACTTTTCAGAGCATGCGCAGCTGTAGTTCTTTCATAGAAAAACTGGGCTCCTCTTGCCCCGGGGGGTAGTAGCTGGTTAAGAACTCTTTCTCCATGGGGCGTTTGGGTGGCTCAGTCTGTTAAGCCTCAGACTCTGAGGTCATGATCTTATAGTGGGTGGGATGTGAGCTGACAGTATGGAGCCTGCTTGGGATCCTCTCTCCCTCTCTTTGCCCCTCTCCGGCTCCTAAAAAAAAAAAAAATCTTTCTCCATTGGTTACACTCCTGCAAAGCCCCAATATGTAAGCCGCGTTGGCCACCTGTGCCGGGAAAGCTACAGGTGCCCCCAGGCGCAGCCGCAGAACTCCAAGCTCCAGAGGCCAATGAAAGCTTCTTTACAGCGATACTTGGGAGCTCGCGTGAGGCCGCGAGAGAGCCGTGCGGTGAGGCCCGCCAGCGGCTGCGGGGAGTGTTTCACCAGGCCTCTAGCTGTGTGTTGGGCCACCACCACCCTAAGACAGGCGAATACGCCCCCTGTCAATAAAGTCCAGGCGCTTTTCAGTCGGCTGCTTCTGCGCTGGACCCTCGGGCCGGTGAGTCCCGGTGCGCGAGCCATTTGCAACCATTTCTCCGTTTGCGCTCTGCTCTCATGTGCCTCCTGGATAGGAACCGTTTTAGCTTCACAACAAGATGTTTTGGCGTTGGTCTCCCAGGTTTAGGTCCTGAAATCTTGAGGCTCCCAATTTGGGGTTCAAGTATTAGAAAAACTCCGCGTTCTGCGTTCCCTCCAGGTTGCGGGTGGTCTGGCCCAGGGGGAGCCGGTATGTGGCGGATTGTGTCTCCGCCTCTCCTACCGGCTTGGATGTGGGTTTCTTATTTGCTGCACGTGTTGTAGTCCCGGAGCTCGTTTTTGGTTTTTTTTTTTCTTCTGAAAATTGTTCCATATGTAGCTGTAGAGTCCATGTGTCTGAGGAGGAGGTGCGTTCGGGATTTTCATACGTGGCCAAAGTGAACTGGAATCTCCCTAGTTCTGTGCTCGAGTTGAGAAACGCGTTCTGAGCACGCTATGAGACCCTAGGCGAAGCTGGCGTTGTCACCCCCCCCCCCGAAAGTCCGCAAAGGCTAGCGTGCTGCTGCATTATTTAAAAGGGTCAACAGTTCCTTATTTTCTCTATATGCATTGCTTGGGTGATTCAACTATCTTGGTGCAGTTATGAGATTTTGGAAGTTAATCAGACTCTCCCTCTTAGTTACAAATCAGCTCCGGGCTAGATAAGTGTGTCCTCTGTCGGTCAAGAATTGACCTCACAAATGTATTTCCATCTCTTTATGCTGATGCATCTCTTTCTTCTCTAATCTTTAAAAATGATTTTATGTAGGCTGCACCTCCTTCAGGAGTGCTGTTACTTGTCAATGGCATTAGTCACAAGGGTGGAAAGAAGAATCAAGCGTGGTTAAAAAAAATCCTCAGGAAAAACCAGTATGCCCAGACCAGTTTTGCGTCCTGGGTTCTGAGGATGCCACTGGGCTTTCTTGGCTTATCCTCGCCGTCCTTGCTCCTACGTACATTGGGTTAAGTTGTGGCTCCTCTCTCAAATGTATGCCCTCAAAACTCTGGGGTTGTGTGATGCAAATTAAGCTGTTTGTTCTCAGCCTCTCAGAGGTAACCTGTGTGGGCAGAGCCTAGCTGATTTATTATTTCAATATCTTCCTCTTTGTGCTACCTTTTATCATTGCTATACCCTCATGTTGATTCTGAAATCTTGGCTAGTAAACCCAGACATGGGAGAGGAAAATCAACATAATACAGGTTAGGCTTTGCTTCAGGATTCACAGAAGGATAACTGTAAAAAAAAAAATGGGTGAGTGGAGTCAGGATTTGGCCAAGACAAACACTTGGGAATCCTGGTGAGAGGCTGTGAGCAATCTCCAAAGGGTCTGTCGAGCTTTTAACTTGCTTTACGCTGCTGCTTAGCTGCAAGGTCTGTTGAGAGTAGAGCTGGGCTGTCTCAAAAAGGACACTAACTCTGTAGAGGGAGGCCAGCCATCGCCTGCAATACTCCTAACCCCAGCTCTTGGCAGTCCTGATGGGCTGCTGAGGACTGACAGCTGAGTCCCTCTGGAACGACAATGAAGAAAAGCATTCCAGAAAGAATAAAGAGTTTAATTAGAATCACAAGCATGAAAGTATATTTTTGGCTGAAGAGGTTGGAATGAGGTTGGAAAAGTAAGCAGGATTCAGTTTACAATGCATCTGTATGTCACACAATGCATCTGTATGTCACACTAAGTGAGGAATTAGAACTTTGTTGTATGGATGTGTTTTATTGTATAGATGTGTTTTCAAAACAGAAGCAACCTGACTAGATTTGGGATATGTTTGACGGCAGCCCTGAGAGCCCCTGCCCCTTCTCTTGGGGGATAGCAGGCTTTTGTGGGTGGTGGTATGGATTTGCCCAAGATGTAGCTGTGGCAGCCACACTCACTGGTGGCCCAACAGTGTTCCCTACTAAGATCAGGAGATTAAAAAAAAAAAACCCACATATTTTAAATCATAGATTTACAGGAAATTGTAAAAATAATAGAGAAGCTCTGTACCCTTAACCCAATTTCCCTCAATAGTACCATCTTACAAACGGTCTATTACGCTATCAAACACAGGAAAATGGCATTGGTACCATCCACAGAGCATATTCAGAGTTGAGCAGTTCACATGCACTCCTTTGTGTGTCTAGTTTAATGCAGTTTTATTACCCGTAGATTCTGTTACCGTTACCACAACCAAGAGAGAAAACTCCATCACCTGAAAAATTCCTTCTGCCACCCACCACCCCCCTGCAAAGAATTTATTTTAATGCAAGTGTAATTAACATAGTGTTGTTTTAGTTTCAGGTGTACAATCTAATGATTCAACAATTTTGTACAGTATTCTGTGCTCCTCTTTGGTGTACTGGCAACTACCGTTCTCTCTACTTAAGAGTCTGTATTTTTGGGTTTTTTTTTCTCTGTTCATTTGCTTCTTAAATTGCATATATGAGAGAAATCCTGTGGTGTTTTTTCTCTGGCTTATTTCACTTCTCCTGTTACGTCTTTAAAGTCCTGTCCATTGCTACCCACCCTTCCCACCAGCTCTCACCCTACTCCTTGGAAAACACTGGTTTCCATTTCTATAATTTGTCATTTTGGAAATGTTACAGAAATGAAAACATACATTATGTAACCTTTTGCATTTGGCTTTTTTCCCCTCTCTCAGCATGATGTCCTTGAGATTCATCCAAATTGTCTGGTGTATCAATAATTAGGGACTTTTTGAAAAGTTTATTCCCACAATGTCTCAGTTGGTAAAAATTTAAATAGTTAAATATAGGGGCCTTGAAATATAGTCAAAGAAGGGGAAATGGTGGCTAAATGCTAAAGGAATTTTGCGTTAGATTCAGAAGGAAAATTATTGCACATGGCATGTCTGAAGTCCACTGGAATTGCGTGACTTTTTCTTACTCCAAGGTACATCTGCTGGGTGTTTTTTTTTCTTTCTGTGGTTTGCAGTTTCTCTGGCCTTCTGTCTGTGTGCAAAATGGGAATTGAAGTGATACAGCTTTTTTTCCCTCAGAGTGTTTTGGGAATCATGAAAATCAGACATCCTGGGTTTGTGTCCAAGCTCAGCCTTACCCAAGAGTCTCACGCTTAAGTCTGAGGTTGTTCACCTGGGCTGTGGAGAAACCTGCCTTCTCTACTCACAGGGTCATTAGTAGGATTAAAGGAGACTGTATTTTAAAGCAGTATTTAAACTATCAGGATTATTTGAATGGAAGGGATGGTTTCTCATATTGACATGTTCTAACAAAGCACTTAAAAAAAAAGCACTTTTCTGTTCCAAAGCCACAGTTTTAAAAACACGAGAGGGAACTTGTTGTAAGGAGCAAGGCGTCAGATCCCAGCTATTAAAAGGTGTGCCATTTTGAAAATTTATCTTTCTCAGGCTCCGTTTTATTTTTAATCTGAAAGTGTCTTTCATACTTATGTTGAAAAGGCTGTTGTGGTGATAAGTATTTAACAACGGCAGTTCCCACATTATTACAAGGTCTATGTTTTTTCTGTGAGTTGATTCCTTTTGGAAAATACATGTTTACTTTGTCAGGTTCAATGCAACAGTTGACGATTCTGTTACTTGTCTGCCTACATGTTACTCTTGTCACATCAAGTGCCATTGCTCTGTCGTCCTGCCAGATTGGAAGCATGATATGGCGAGAAGGGCACAGTTTTCAGAGCAGAGAGATCAGAGATCAAGCCCCAGCTCTGTTACACCTGCCTTTTACAGATCAAATAATGTTCTTACCTATAGAATAAGAGGTAATAACACTTATTTGAGTATAGTTGACACACAATGTTGCATTAGTTTCGGATGCAACATAGTCATTCAACAACTCCACACTATGCTATGTTCACCACAAGTGTAGTCACCATCTCTCACCATATAATGCTATTACAGTAACATTGATTATATTGCCTGTGCTGTACCGTTCATCCACATGACTTTTTCATTCCATAACGGAAGCCTGTATCTCCCACAGGCTTTTATTTATTCATTTGCGTTTGGGAATATTTTTAGGATTCTGAAAAGTGCCTAACCAAATGGTATAATAGGTACTTGGTAATGACAGTAACTCTCAAATTATACCTAGTTTAAAAATTAAAAAAAAAAATCTGTCCTCGGGTAGAGTGGACAAGTTATGCTTTCTATGGGAGATACATTTTGGTCTCACTTAAAAAAAAAAAGCTTTTTAAAATGTTTATTTTCGAGACAGAGTGGGGTGTAGGTGGGGAGAGACCGAGAGAGAGGGAGACACAGAATCCAAAGCAGGCTTCAGCTGTCAGCACAGAGCCTGACAAGGGGCTCCAACCCACGAATGGTGAGATCATGACCTGAGCTGAAGTTGGACGCTTAACTGACTGATCCACACAGAAGCCCTATATCACTTTTTTTTTTTTTAAGTTTGTTTATTTTGAGAGAGTGAGAGTAGGGAAGGGGCAGAGAATCCCAAGCAGGCTCTGTACTGTCAGCATAGAACCCAGTGTGGGGCTTGAACTCACGACCTGAGTGATCACGCCCTGAGCTGAAATCAAGAGACACTTAACCCACTGAGTCACTTAGGTGCCCCTCTTGTTCTCGCTTGATAATTGAAGGGTGATTGAGATTAGAAATTAAAAATTTCACTTTTCATAATCTTCCACAAGTGTAGCCACCATCTCTTACCACATAATGTGGTGGTGGCCCAAGTGCTGAATATACACATGTGCTTTGGTTGATGAACAAATCTGTTTTTTTCTTTTTCTCAGTTCTCTCTATAGATATTTTAACCTCCCTGTCTCTTAATATATAATTTGTTTCTAGTGCTTTGAACTTGAATCTAATTCCACAGCCCACATCACTCCCTATTGCCTGATACCAGACTGCTTCACACACTTACTTTATATACCTGGACACTGAAAGCATTTGAGCTTGACACTGTTAAAGTAGACCATCAATTCCAAAGTGTGGTCTATGGAATATTAATAGTTCAAATTCCTAGCTAAATTCATTTGATGTAATGGCAGTTAAACATATTAAATAGATGTCTTTACTATTGAACCTCACAAATACTGATGAAGATAGTGGTATAGAATTCATCATTTCGTAAGTATATTTGATAACAATTCCTATCTTATTTTAGAGCATCTCCTAGCATTAGTAAGCCATGCAGCAGCCTACTTTGGGAAATACCACATGATCTAAGATTGTGCCAGGTGTAGCCCATTTCCAGATGAATGGGTCTAGGGATTTGAAATATCTGGAGAAAGTAAATACAAAGGAAACACACAAACACATAGAAATGATGGAAATACTGAATAGAATGGTCAAAGATCAGTTTCAAAACTTATTGTATTATGTGGCATCAATTAAAAAAAAAACAAAAACTCCAAACACTTGAGTCCTCTTAGGACAGTGGTCTTTCCAGCTAATTGATTTAATTATACTTTATAAATTGGAAGCTTCACACATTTCCTAAAATACTGCTCATTCTGGATTGATAGGCATCAAGAGATTCCATCTTTTTGACTGTTACAGGGGACAGATTGTTTCTGACTCCATACAGTTAGGATACTCCTGAAAATTTCTCTTTCAATTCAGTACAACTTTAAGTGCATTACATGAAGTTAAAGAAAATTAGGGAATTCTTTGGTAAATCAGAGGATCTTCTTTTGTAGGGAGAATATCTTACCTAGCTTTATTCACTTATTTTTTACATTTTTATTTTCATGAGTGCAATATTTATAACCTCTTCATCTATGAGAGGTTGTCTAACTGGCTTCCTTTCAGATAAAACTTAGTAAATACTGATGATTCAGCAATTCTGGAAGTAAATTAATTTAGCAAATCATTCAACATGACTTAATCTTTTTTTTTTTAATAGTTTCTCCAGTTTTTCAGTCTTTCTAGGATTCACAGTCATAATCATGGACATCATTTATCATTGTAGAGGTAAATACGTGTGATTCAAATGATAGATCTTTCTGGTTGTTAAGATACTAGATGAGCCTGTATTGGATTTGTTTGGCAAATATTGGCAGGGTGAATTTACTGGAAAATGCATACTTGGTAACTAAAGAAAGCTTTGAATTTTTGACTCTTCTCTCCTTCCTCCCTCCCTTCCTTTTTTTTTTAATAATGATTTTATTTTTAAATAACCTGTGTATTCAATGTGAGGCTTGAACTCATGACCCCCAGATCAAGAGTGAAATATTCTATTGACTAAGCTAGCCAGGTACCCTTCTATTCTTTCTATAGTTCTTTTTTCCTTTCCTTTCCTCTTCCTTTCTTATTTCTCTTTTCCTTCCCTTTTTTCCCCTGCCTTTTTTGTTTCCTTCCTCATTATCTTTTTTAAAAGAATATTTATTTTTATATAGTAGCTNCTTTTTTTTTTAATAATGATTTTATTTTTAAATAACCTCTGTATTCAATGTGAGGCTTGAACTCATGACCCCCAGATCAAGAGTGAAATATTCTATTGACTAAGCTAGCCAGGTACCCTTCTATTCTTTCTATAGTTCTTTTTTCCTTTCCTTTCCTCTTCCTTTCTTATTTCTCTTTTCCTTCCCTTTTTTCCCCTGCCTTTTTTGTTTCCTTCCTCATTATCTTTTTTAAAAGAATATTTATTTTTATATAGTAGCTCCAGTATCAGAGATGTTTTTGTTTTATTCTCAGAGATTAGCTTCAACACAGGAAATCTAGCTCAGAGCTTATTAAGTAATTTAATTTTTTTTAAATTTTTTTATTTTTGAGACAGACAGAGAGAGAGAGAGACAGAATGAGCAGGGGAGGGTCAGAGAGAGAGGGAGACACAGAATCTGAAGACAGGCTCCACGCTCTGAGCTGTCAGCACAGAGCCCGAAGCGGGGCTCGAACCCACTGTGAGATCATGACCTGAGCCGAAGTCAGACGCTTAACCGACTGAGCCACTCAGGCGCCCCAGTAATTTAATTTTTAAAATCTTGAGATTCAACAGAGCCTTAGAAGTCATTTGGTGTAAGTTGGCAGTGATTCTAGAAGGCATCCCTCCTACAGATCCCCCAGGAACGTCAAGCCTGTGTTTAAATACTTCCATAGAGCATCCTCTAACACTTGAGCATCTCTGACTTCTGACCTTTGCCTTGGCAGGTCTGTGGTGGTTTTATCCAAAGCATCAGTGGAACAGTG
Source organism: Crocuta crocuta (assembly GCF_008692635.1). Lineage (NCBI taxonomy): Eukaryota > Metazoa > Chordata > Mammalia > Carnivora > Hyaenidae > Crocuta > Crocuta crocuta. Next base: position 2,854,518 of record NW_027529669.1, read on the forward strand.
CCTGTGTTGTTGTTTTCCCTGGTCCTGAAAGCCAAACCTTTTGTGGTAAAGCTTCTTAATATTAAGGATAGCAAAAACCAGAGAAATGGGTCAAAACTATGATTCTGAAGAGTCCTGATAGTTGGGTTATGAGAACTCCACAGGTCTGTGGTTCCAAAGGGCAGTATTAGAGCTGAAAATGAGAGACAAGTTAACGGTAAGAATGTGGGGGAAATTGGAATGGAAGAGAAACATAGCCAGAAATGAAGTGAGAGGGCTGGGTTCCTCGATGATTGTTACAAGTGCCAGTGAAATACCTGGAGCATGTGATTTTAGGCAGGCAGGAGCTGTGCATGACTTAGGTGAGCATAAAGAGCAGGGGTTGAAGTGAATCACTGGTTATTTTTCCTCTGCTGGTTTTCTTCATACTTCTGGGAAGAGCATTATGAATGTACTCTTTCTACCCTTTGACAATGAACCCCTGCAATAAATTGTTCTTTGAGATTAGATCGGGCTTCCACATATTTATATTTGTCTATTATAATTTCCTTGGCAAACTCCATAGACTGGGAACCTGGGAACTTCCTCAATGTAGGGATGGGGTGAGTCTAGCCTGAGGGCACCAGATCATGGAGTTAAAAGGGACTCAGAGACACTGTTTAGGGATGAAGGTCAAAGATCAAACAAGACCTCCATCTGGAAGGACTTGGTGGAGGTACAAATCAGGTGGTGTCAGTGAGTCAGATTATGAAAAAAGATATGTAGAATAGGCAGGTTTGTCTTGATAATAAGTGCTGGATCTCAAAGGGAGGAGACCTTGAGCTATAATTACAAGGATTACTTTAGAAGTCTTGTGGTTGAATAGGAGCAATTAGAGGGCTCTGAACCTTATTTGCATACCATTCTTTTTTCCACCCTGCCTCCTCCGGTGTCCTGCTGAAAACAAAATTTGGCTGGAACTTCCCTGGATTACAGCTGGTAGAAGACTCTAAGGTCTCAGCAAGTAAAAACATGGGAAGTATATCCCTAAAATCCTCTGGGTGTCAAACTTCTGTTATTTATTTTCAAAATTTATTAAAAGTTATATTCCTATGGAACAAAAACACATGCCTCCTAATGGATGTGAGAGTCGATACCCTAACTTAGTCTCAAAGCAATTTTATTTCAGTAATTAAAGAAATGCATTACAAAGATTGGAATTTTAAAAAATCCTCTAATTTTTGGAAAACCTTGATGTTAATATATAAAGCACAATTTTAATCGGCTATGATAGAAAAGTTAGTGTAATTTGGGTTGGCAAATGCAGATCTAGAGTGCTTCTCTGAAAAAGTGCAGAAGAAACACGATTTATCTTGTTAACCTGAAAAAGACATTAGGTTCTGCCTTTGAGATATCCTCATGATCTTGGAGTATGTTGAGTTAAATTTTAATCCTGTATTTCAAGGTGATGAGTTGTTCTTCTGGAAGTTTGGTGTGGAATTACCCTCTATGAAGTTGTTGCAGCAAAGACCAAGTCTTCCAAAACAGGACTGATAGGTTGTGAAAAACAAATGTATCTATAGAATTAGAAAACCAGTAAGGTTTCTCAGTAGCCTTTGAGATAAAATTTTAACATTTCTTGGGGATTTATTAAGTGCCTACTTTGTGATAAGCATATTTCTAGATCAGGGATCAGTAAACTTTTCTGTAAAGGGCAGAAAGCAGGTATTTTAGATTTTGTGGGCCATCTGGTCTCTGTGGCAACTACTCTGTGTAGCACAAACACAGCCATAGATAATATTTAAACAAGTGGGAGTGGCTGTGTCCTAATAAAACTTTATAAGATTGGCAGCTGGCTGGATTTGGCTGCAGGCTGTATTTTGCCAAACCCTGTTTCACATACTGGGATTACAGAGGTGATCAAAACAAACAAGATTCTTCTACAGAATTTACATTCTGATAGTGAGGTGGGGGTAGGGAGCAGATAATAAAGAAATCACGAGGCAAGAAAAATAGGACATTGTGGTAAGGGTTCTGCAGAAAATTAAAACAGGGTGCTGTGATGGGTGGCTGCTTTACTGTGGTTGGGGTGAAAGCCCACTCTGAGGAAGTGGCACATGGGTTGAGGTCTTAATGAAAAAGACCCATCTAGACACTGATATGGGAGAAGAATATTCAGGGCAAAAGGCATTACTTGTCAACACTTACTAAGCTTGAGTGAGCTTGCTATGGGCCAGGAACCAAAAGGTCAGTGGCAGCACAATTAGAATGATTTCTTATGGAAGTAACTCCAAACAAAAATATAGGCACAGTGGTTTTCAGCTTGGGTTTTGTTTTTCCTTTTTTTAAATAGTACAAGATTGGAAACACTGTCAGTTCCTTCATGGGAAGGAATGTAGTTTATTCAATAACAGAGCTAATGAGTAGGAGACCATCTGTAAGTGTTTGTTGAACTAAATCTAAATTTCTGGCAAAAGGAAAATGACTAATTTGATTATATCAATTTGATGAACTTTTCCAAATGCATTAAAACTATATTAGTTTGGAATCTTCTCAAATGCAATTACTGAAACTCTAACTGGCTTCTAGAAACTTGAGTTTATTTTTCTCATCAGGCAAGAAGCTCAGAGGTAGGTGACCGCATGGGCTGTTGTAGGGGCTTGATGATCCATGGCTGATGTCTCCGAAAAATTCTTAAGTCTTTCCCTTAGTTTCACAAAATGGCTTCCAAAGCTCTAAGTAGAACCTAGGTCAAGACTGGAAAGAGGGTGAAGAGGAAGAGAACAGCATGGTCTATTGCTTTTGTCAAGTGACAAAGGTGCTTCTTTCCCAGAGCAACCCTTTGGTCCCCAGTGGGTTTCTCCTGGGTTTCATTGCCAGAACCTTACTCCCATGAATGTATAACCCTGGTTGCTTAGAAGGCTAGGAAGTAGGGAACAGGTTTGTTTTGACTGGTTTAGATCAATCATGATTGATCACACAGCTGGGCATATCGCCAACCTCAAATAAAATTGAGTTTCTGTTGGTGAAATGAAGGGGGAATGGAAATTAAGCAGGCCACTATGAAGATTGCTTGTCATTGTAGAAATGCTAATTATAGAGGAAATGAGAATAGTAGAGTGAAGAATTGTAGCCACGCTGTGATCACCTAAGTGAATGTAAATTACTGAACTTTGGAGTAGTGTTTATAAATGGCACATGCTCTGACTTATTCTCATAACAAGTCTGTGAGGTAGATAATATTTTTGTTCCCTCTTTTAAGTGAGCAAACAAAGATTTAGAGAGACTAATTTGGTGAAAATCACACAGCTAATAAATAGCCCATCAAGGATTCAAATTAGGTTTTTGGATTCCAAATTCTGACTTTTCTCTGTATAGGATTTATATCCAGAATGACTTCTTATGTAAAAATGTGTACAAAGCTATGAAAAAGAATATACAAGGGAATATGGGTTAATGAAAGCCGTTTTTGGTTTTTGGTTGGGTTATAAGTGGAGATTTATGGTTGGGTTATAAGTGGAGATGAATGTTATATTTCTTTTAAAATAATCTTTTAAATTTTAATAATCTTATGACTATAAAGTATAGGGGAAATTAATGAGAAAAGAATGAACCCTCTTTTTGCCAGACTTAGACTTCTTCGCTTGATATTTTAATTTGTAGTCTTTTATTTTTCTTGAGCTATAATTGCAGTGTATGTACAGGTAGTAGCTGTACAGCTTAATGATTGTTTTTATGTGTACTACGATCCCAGTCAAGGCATAGATCATGTCCCAGGGTCCTTGAAGGATCAATTTTTCTCCCTTTTATTTTTATTTTTTTAAATTTTTAACATTTTTGAGAGAGACAGAGCATGAGTGGAGGAGGGGCAGAGAGAGAAGGAGACACAGAATCCAAAGCAGGCTCCAGGCTCTGAGTTGTCAGCACAGAGCCTGACATGGGGCTCAAACCCATCAACCGTGAGATCATGACCTGAGCTGAAGCTGGACGCTTAACTGACTGAGCCACCCAGGTGCCCCAATTTTTCTCCTTTCTTGGTTTTCCTTCCACTAGGTCTAACTACTATTCTGACTTCTATTATCATGGATAAGTTTTTGCCTATTAAATATCAAATAAATAGAATCATAAAACATTAATTTTTAGTATCTGACTTCTGTCATTTAATGTTTTATCTGAGATTCATCCATATGGTCATATATATCAGTAGCTTGTTCTTCATTGCTGCATAGTATTTATTGTATGACCGTATATCAATTTGTTCATTGTGCTGTGGATGGACATTTAGGCCATTTTAAGTTTTTGGCTATTATGAATAAAACTATCAACATTCTCATACCTGTCTTCTACAAATATAGCACTCATTCCTGTTGAATGCCTGTCTGGGAGTGACCTTGCAGGATCATAGGGTATGTTTTATATTTAGATTTGGTAGATAACTATCAAACATTTTCCAAAGTTGTTCCAATTTGTGAACTTACCAATAAGGTAAGAAAGTTCCATTGTTCCATATTCTTGCCAGTATTTTAGTATTATTGATTTTTCCATTTTAGTGAATTCAGTAGATATGTGGTAGTTCATTTTGATTTCATTTTGTGTTTTGCTAATTAGGTGAGTACTTTTTTATATCTTCACTGGTAACCTCCTTTTTTGAAATATTGAAGTCTTTTGTACATCTCTAAATTGGAGATACTGGGTTTTTTTCTTTCAAGAATTCTTTGTTATATGCATATTTGTATACCTGTATATGTGTGTGATTACATATATACCTTTCACTTAATTTTATGTTATATTGGAAATATCACTTGATTATTTCCTTATTACTATAGTTATACAACTGCAGCCAAGTCCATCTTCTGTGCTTAATCTTCTTTTGCTAAAACTTGCTAACTCCTATGCATATTACATACCTCTCTATGTATGTATTTCTATGGTGAAATATGCCTTTATTGTCTTAATCTTTCGTTGGCAAGCCATGTCCATCAGCTTCTTCAAAATTCAGATGAAATTTTACTTGTTGGGGGTCTTTGTGTATAAGTATCCATAACATACAGTGACCTTAATACTGATTTATTTTCTGTGTAAGGTGGTTAATATGTTTATATTGGTTCTAAGTTAGTGTGTGTGTGTCTTAGCATATAGTTGGCACTGAGTGAACAGGAATTCTGTGTCCAGTCTGTGTATATTACATTTATATTTTCTGGTTTGAATAATTTCAGGAACTGCTTCACTTGAGTCTCCTCATTTCTGTTGTTTTTTTTTTTTTAATGTTTTTTTGTTTTGTTTTGTTTTTAATTTATTTCTAGGAGAGAGAGAGAGAGACAGTGCAAGCAGGGGAGGGTTAGAGAGAGAGGGAGTCACAGACTGAAACAGGCTCCAGGGTCCGAGCTGGCAGCCAGCACAGAGCCCGACGCAGGGCTCGAACCCACGAACCGCGAGATCATGACCCAAGCGAAAGTCGGATGCCCAACCCACTAAGCCACCCAGGCACCACTCTGTTTTAGTTTTTTTTTTTTAATTAATTAATTTTCCTCATCTGCAGCTTCAACCTCCTCAGCATCTGAAAATTGGGAAATCAAGGTGAAGAAGTCCGTTTACTGTAGAGTAAGATTCTCCAATCCCTATTGTGGGTGTGGGTTTTTGTTGTTGTTGTTTGTTGTTCGTTTTACCATATATGCAAGCATTCCTGTATAACCTAGGTTAGTTTTACACGTTTTGAGCTTTACGTAGTATGAGTGCTACTGTAAGAATTCTTTTGTGCCTTTCTTGCTTCTTTGGTTCCACATTGAAAGATGAATTCATGCTATGCTTAATCAATTTTTATTTTTGCACATATGCCTTTGTAGGAATGGAGTCACACGAAGTACGTTGACTTATCTCTCCTGCTGCTGATGGACTCCTGGGCTGTCTCCACTTCAGGGCTGTGGCAAACAATGGCATTACCAACATTCTTAAACAGAAAGCTTGATGAACATGTGTGCATTTCTCTAGAGTATATACCCAAAAGTGCAATGACTGGTCATATGGTATGTGTTTCTTCGATGTCCTTAGACAATACCAAACTGATTTCTACCAAGAATTTGAGGAAAACCATCACAATGAGGAGCTTTGAACAATTTTTGTCAAAGCTTGATTTTTAATTTTTTCTGTTAATTTAGAGAGAGAGCGAATCCCAAGAATATGACGTAGGGGTCAATCCTACCACCCTGGGCAAAATCAAGAGTCAGATGCTAAGCCAACTGAGCTATTCAGGTACCCCCCACCAAAGCTTGATTTTGTTTTGTTTTTAAAGCTAGTTCTGAAGGCAAAGAATCTGATGCAGGGCAGGAGTTTATTATTTCACTTGCCCAGTGATAGCAAACGTGATCTTTGTGGAGGAACAAGGGAGGAAGCATTCATGGTGTTACAGGTACATAGGCTCTGGTTCTGAGAAAGAACTGGGAATTCAAACTTCTGTTAATTGCTGTGTTAACTTTTCAGGGTCAATTTCATTATCTGGAAAATGTGTTAACACAGATGCACAGAGATGTAATAGAGAATAAATGAGGTATGGGATATAAAGTGCCTAGCACAGTGCCTAGCAAAGTGCCTAGCATCTCCAATGATAGCTTCTTAAATACTGTTTCTTTTAATGTTCAAAGAGGAAGGTGTCAACCTATCTTAATGTTGACCCTCTATTTCCTGTAGTGTATGGGTGAGACTTTATGGTGTGTCTATATTCAGGGTCACTTCTGATTTACCAAAATTCTTGGGTTCTCAGTCACTTTTTTTTTTGAAAAAGTAATTTATAATTTTGTGGTGTGAATAGTGATGTCAGGATTTCTGCAGGATAACCTGTCTCTTGTAGACTCAAAGGCTCCCTTAAGGGAGAAATTTAAATATTGCTGAAAAGGTTACATATTGCTGAATAAAGTACAGTGTTTGTGTTACTCCTCGTGTGTGAACATGTGTGCCAGCATGGACCTACCTCTGCTTCCACAGTCCAGGAAAACCCCAACTTTACCAGATGACCATACGTGTGTAACTATAGGTGTTTATAACATACTTTTCTGTGCTTATCACCTTGGAGTATGTGTGGTTGAGGGAAATGACACAAAGAGTTTAAAGATAAACATTGCTCATATCCAGCAAGTTTTGGTTCCTTTCCTGGAGATGAATAATCTGGGGTTTCATGGAAACTTACATTTGTATATTAAAATAGTCAGTGATAAGTTATGGAGCAGCATGCAGTGTTGTGTGGATATTTAAGATAATGTTTTAGGAAATGCTGTACCGGTAGTGGGCTTCTTTGGCCTGTGTCCTACTTCTTCTGGGTATACAGATGAACTTTTCTCTTCCATTAGAGAGATAAGAAAAGGTTGGAAATTAATGTTAATCTATGGAATCTTCTCCTGTGCTCTTAGATCCTGTGCCATTCTCCTTCTGTGGCTTTATTTCCATGGACCCTGGCAAGAGAGCATCTTTTTTCCCCTTGGTGCATATGAGGCTGGGGCTGGGATGAGAGGTGAGGCAGTGAGGTTGGTGGAGCTTGTTCTCTCCTTTGCATGTCTGCAGAAAATAACTCCCTGACTTCTAAGTCCATCTGGAAAACCAGAGGTAATTATAATATCCTGCAGTAAAATCCACACATTCTTAAAAGCAAAGTCACAAGAAATCAGTGGATCTAGATTCATACATTTAAGATTATTGAGGTCTTTTCTTTTTCTTAGCCTATCTTATGTATAAATGGTTTAAACTTCCTAATCTAGTCTAAAACCATCTGCAAACCTCCTAAGAGCTTAAATTTTGGATCCTGCATTCTATAAGGTAAGATAGGATATTTTATACTTGTAAAATGAGGAGCTTGGTCTGGCTGTATGATCCCTGTTGCTTCTGCCATTTCTCAAATTCCAGGATTCCACTTTGAGTTTCTCTCTGGTTAAGTGTTTAGTGTGACAAGGGGAAATTGAGTTTAGCATAAAGTTGGCTTGCTACAAAGACTCAGGTAATTAAGAAATCTTCATTATCTTGGCAAGACCTTTTTAGCTAGCTGTATTTCGACTTAATTGTAGTAATAATAACAAAGTCAGTGAACTTCCACCTTTCCATTAAGTGCCTCCAAATGCTTTTTTCAGATGTATGATTGCTCTAAGAGGGTTATATATAATGTGGTCTCTGTATGATGAGCCTTATCATCTGATTAGATCACAAAATTTTTTAGTTAAAGGTGAAAACTGGGTATGGAAACATTGGCTGTTAATATATGCCATAATGAAAGCCTTTACAAAACCGTTGTTAACTTTCTCATAATGAGCTAGGTACTTGATGTTTTGGCATGTTTGCTATTATCTCTTGCTAGAGATCAGGCATCAGTGGTCTTTCAGTCTTATGTGTTCAGGCATATGTAAAGTGCTTTAAAACAATTCCATGCAGTAAAATTCATTCCTCCTGGTATCTAACACCACAGTCCTCACACAGCCATCCCATTACCCCAAAATTCTCTTGTATTTTTCTTTGTAGTTGACTCCTTTCCCTTGCTCCAACCTTTGCCAGCCATAAATTTGTTATCTGGGGCGCCTGAGTGGCTTAGTTGGTTAGGTGTCCGACATCGGCTCAGGTCATGATCTCACGGCTTGTGAGTTCCAGCCCCGCGTTGGGATCTGCACTGACAGCTCAGAGCCTGGAGCCTGCTTGGGATTCTGTGTCTCCCTCTCCTTCTGCTCTTCCCTGTTCCTCACCTGCTTGTGCTCTGTCAGATTTATTTTTTAATAGTTTTTTAAAGTTTGCCTGTTCAGAATATCCTATAATAAAATCATAGTAACTCGTTTTGGGTCTTTTTTGTACTAGCAAGATATATTTGGGGTTCATCGATATTGTGTAAATCAGTAATCTTTATTTTTCATTGTGTGGCTGTGACGTACTTTGTGCATTCACAACAAATAACCTCAGTTATTTGCAGTTTTTGGCAATTGTGAATGAAGCTGCTATAAAAATATTTGCATATGTATTTTCGTGTGAACATAAGTGTTTGTATTTCTTGGGCAAATATCTACAAATGAGATTGCAGTATAGTTCAGTAAGTACATGTTTAATTTTAATAAGCTTTCAAACTCTTTTCCAAGCTGAACCGTTTTGGATTTCTCAGTAATGTTTGAGAATTCCAGTTGCTCCACATCCTCACCAGCACTTTGTTTTGTCTGTTTTTTAAAAATATTTTAGCCATTCTAATATGTGTATAGTGGCATTGTCATTGTATTTTTTTTTTAACATTTATTTATTATTGAGAGACAGCATGAGCATGGGAGGGGCAGAGAGAAGGGGAGACAGGAAGCAGGCTCAGGGGCGCCTCGGTGGCTCACTTCAGCTCAGGTCATGATCTCATGGTTTATGGATTCAAGCCCCGCATCAGGCTCTGTGCTGACAGCTAGCTCAGAGCCTGGAGTCCATTTCAGATTCTGTGTCCCTCTCTCTGACACCCTCCTGCTCATGCTGTCTCTCTCTCTCAGAAATAAATTTTAAAAAAATTTTTAAAAATTAAAAACATATGAAGCAGGCTTCAGCCTCTGACCTGTCACCACAGAGCCCAACACAGGGCTCGAACTCACAAACCATGAGACCATGACCTGAGCTGAAATCAGATGCTTAACCAACTGAGCCACCCAGGCACCCCTCATTGTATTTTTAATGATATTTATGTTTGTGTTTATTTGCCATGTATAGAGCATCGGGCTCTGTGCTGACAACTCAGAGCCTAGAGCCTGTTTCGGATTCTGTGTCTCCCTCCCCCCCCTCATGCTCTGTCTTTCTCTGTCTCAAAAATAAATAAACTATAAAAATTTTTTAAAAACTTAGTTTTGTATTTAAAGTCTATTTTGTTTTTTGTAGAACAAGATGTAAGTTGTGATTCGTTTTTATTTTTGCCTGTGGATATCCAGTTCTAGCATCATTGCTGAAAAGACTATTCTTTCTCCATTAAATTGCCTTTGCAGTTTTATCAGAAATTGGTTATTCATATATTCTGCCCTGTTGATGTGGCAGTTCTTTCATGGGCACTATACTGTACTAATTACTGTGGCTTTATGTTACGTCTCAAAATTAGGTAATATAAACCTCCTGATTTTGCTCTTTTTCAGAATTTGATTATTTTAGTACCTTTGCTTTCTCATATAAATTTTAAAATATGCTTGTTAATACCAACAGTAGGACTGTGGAGTTTTGATTGGGATTGTGTTGAGTTTTATAGATTAAAGTTGGAGAGAATGGACATATATGTTGACTCTATGAATATGGTATATTTCTTTAGATCCTTTATTTCATCAGTGTTTTATATTTTGCAACATGTGCTGCACACGTTTTATTAGATTGATACCTATGTATTTTTTTAAATTGTGTTTGTTTCTAATTTTGCTTTTTAATTTATTGGTAGTATATAGAAATTTTTTTGTAGATTGACCTTGAATCCTGAAACCTTGAAAACTCAAATATTTTAGAAGTTTGTAGATTCTTTTGGATTTTTTATATAGACAGTCATATCATCTGAAAACAAAGTCTTATTTCTTTTAATCTGTATAGTTTCTTTTTTTTTAACACCTCCATGCACTGGTTATTCAGCACAATAATATTGACTAGGAGTGGTGAAAGCAAACATCTTTACTTTATTTCTGATTTTTAGGAGGAAAACATTTAATCTTTCACCATTAAGTATGATGTTATCTATAATGTTCTTTGTAGATGATTTTTTTTTATCAAGTTAAGGAAGATAATGTACATTCATAGTTGCTGAGAGGTTTTTTTTCTTTTAATCGCTAATGGATATGAATTTTCTCAACTATCTTCATTTATTGAAATGATTGTGGTTTTCCTTCATTTAGTCTGTTAAGATAATGAATTACATTGATCTTTGGAATGTTGAAACAACTTTACACTTCTGGGATAAACCCATAGTGGTCATGATCCATTTTATTTATTGCGTGGTTTGATTTACTTATATTTTAACTCTATTTTTATGGATTTTTCAATTCATCTACTGTATTACTTTTTGTAATGTCTTTGGGTTTGATATGAAGGTAATACTGATCACATAAAATGATTTGTGGTTGTATTCTTTTAGTTTATGAAAATAATAGCAAATGATGTAATTCTTTAAATCTTTTTTAGATTGGGCCAGTGAATCCATCTGGGACTTTTTTTGTTGTTAGATTTTAAACCAGAATTTCTGTTTCTAATGTAACTATAGGACTATTTCGGTTAACTAATTTTCTTGAATGATTTAAAAATAATTTTTAATGTTTTATTTATTTCTGAGAGAGAGAGCGAGCGAGTGAGCAGGGGAGGGTCAGAGAGAGAGGGAGACACAGAATCTGAAATGGACTCCAGGCTCTGAGCTAGCTGTCAGGACAGAGCCCGATGTGGGGCTCAAACCCACGAACCGTGAGATCATGACCTGAGCTGAAGTCGGATGTTTAACTGATTGAGTCACTCAGGCTCAGTTTGTGTCTTGAATAATTTTTGATAGTTTGTGTCTTTCAAGAAATTTGGACTATTATTTATGTTGAATTTTTGGGTTTAATGTTTGTAGTATTTCCTTATTTTAATGTCTGTGTTGTCTCTAGTGATATAATGCTTTTCATTCCTGATCATGGAAAATGGTGTCTTCACCTTTTTATTTTTCTTTGGTCAGTCTTCATGATTCATACATTTTATTAATCTTTCCAAATTTTCTGTTATTAAAAATTTTTTTTTAACGTTTGAGAGAGATTGAGAGACACACACACATGCGCGCGCGCGCGCGCACACACACACACACACACACACCATGAGCAGGGGAGGGGCTGAGAGAGAGGGAGACACAGAATCCAAAGAAGGCTTCAGGCTCTGAGCTGTCAGCACAGAGCCCCATGTGGGGCTCCATTTCAAAGTTGTGAGATCATGATCTGAGCTGAAGTTGGACAGTCAACCGACTGAGCCAAGCAGACTCCCAATTTTCTGTTATTTTTAATTTTAGTTCCATTTATTTTTGCTCTTGAGAAAACTTGAAGAGTATTGTTCATCCTGAGCTGTACCATGGCTGTTGCTTTTCCTTCATTCCTAAAGTTCCTCTCTGTTTTCTCTCTGGTATCTCACTTACATCCTTTTTCTTTCACCTGAAGAGCTTCTTAATGCATTTGCTTTAGAACAGATTGGCTAGTGATTAAATTTTTCTTCATCTGAAACTTCATACTTTTCCCCTTCATCTGAAGATGACTTCGTTTTAATTTTTAAGGATGCTTTCACTAGATACAGAATTCTAGGTTGACAGTTATTTTCTTTCAACACTTTAATGATGTTCTTTCACTGCCTTCTAGCTTTACAGATTTCTGATAAGAAATCTATACTTGTATCACTTTTCTCCTTTTATTTAAGATGTCTGCTTTCTCTGATGCATTCAAGATTTTTTTCTTCGGAGATAATCGGGGTGTATAATTTTTGAGGGCACTCTGGGTGTGGTACACGTACAGGATTGGCACTTGCACATCCTGAGAGCCAGTGCTTTTTAAAAATTTTGCTCCTTAGGTGCCTGCATTGCTTCACCCTAGTCCCAGCCCTGTTTGAGCACCCCCGGCTCCCCACCTCCCCGGATCTGTTATTTTAGTTTCTCCTGCCCCTTGTACCATCTTCTAGTTCTACACAGTTGGATCTGTTCTTGGCCCTTGGTGTGATAAGGCAAAAGGAAAATTAGATAATTTTACCAGGGATAACTCCCTATACTATCTCAACCACTTTCCCATTTCATCTGGCTGTTTGGCTTTTAGGGGTTTAGGTACCCACACATCCCCATTGGTGGTGCTCTGTGACTTAGGCTAGCTTTGAGGCACATCCCGGCGAAGGAGAAAAGAGAACCAAAACACCGGGAATTACCTTTTTCTCAGTCTATAGCCAGCAAAAGGATGTTTCTTTTGGAGTTTCAGCTGTCTGAACCCACCGTGCATTTCCACGCCTCATTGCCATGGGATCAAAGAAGGGGAAAAAGGGGGAATAAAACAGGGAACTCGACACAGCATTGGTTGTTCAAGTTTTCTGATATTGTTTTTTCAAAATTCTCCAGTGTTTGCTTTTTGCATTCCATACAGAGTGTCTAGTTGTAAACAGTGGGAGAGAGGCTGTGTGGTGAGTTTTTTCCATCTTGGCATACACAGGTACTTCTAATGTGATTTTAAAAGGTGGAAAAACATACTATAAATATGGGTAAACTCTTGGTAGACTCTGGAAATGTTGGTTTTATTTTTTGAATTATTGATCAGAGTACATAATTTGAGACCTTTAAATATATCTGTGGGGGCAAATTATTTGAAATTGTGTTTGTGTTGAAAAAAATCTAGAAAGTATGTTTACTGTATCTTTTTGATATTATGTCAGGGTTGAGTGTCTCTTCTCCATTTTCATAACACTATGGTATACATCCTTCTTAGTTCTTATACTGAATTGAAATCACCCATTTCCTTGTCTTTCTCTTATATTTGACCATCCAATTCTTGAGAAAAGGAAATAGGACTTGTTCTTCACATTCTTGGCATCTGATAATAGGATCTGGCAATTGACAAGCACTTAATAAATATTTCTTGAATAAATGGATTAACCAAACCATGAAAGGTTCATTCACATCTTTTCTACATACAGGTACTTACATATAAAGGATCCTGTCACCCAGACATGTACTATTTACCTAGATGTTGTGAAGTCAACCTATCTCTTGAGATTTAAATTCTGAGCTAAGCCTAATACTTTCATACACATTTTTGCAGGTTCTCAGGGGCATATATTCTCAAGGTCCTCCTTTCGTGTTATTTCAATTCAGTTATAATTGACCTTCTATGACTCTTCTTTCTATGTAGGAAATCAAACATGAAATTTAGCTTTTTTTTTTTGTTTATTCCCCAATCATTTATGTGAGGCATTAGTGTATGTGTGTATGTGGATCTGCGTGTGTACATGTATGTGCAGTCTTTGAGAAGGTCCAGGGTGATGGAGGGCTATCACCTTGCAGATAACAAACTGAATATTAGACGCTATTAAGAGTCTTCCTGTGATATTCCTGTACAACCTGCCCCCCATACAGTTTTCTTCACATTGTTGTACAGAATAATTTGTTTCCACCTTTCTACTGAGTTTGCATATCCAAAGGTCCATTAATGTGCTCTGCTAAAATAAGGAGTAATCTAAAATAAAGAGTAATCTAAACCCACTAGAAGAACTGGTAGACACTTCAAAGCTTCAGTTTCTTACTCCATTGTCTTTATAAGCATACATAAGATTTATTTTTCAAAAGGTCTGATTTAAGCCATACTGTCTACGCTACTTCTCACTTCTCCCACAAAATACAGAAGCAGCTAAAGTCAGCTTTGTGTTGCAAATGACAGTTCATCTATCCTGCTATGTATCTCAACACATACATGTTCATTTCCCAAAACCAGACGAAAGCATACTTCTTTAGGAAGAGTGTCACTGCCTGTTTGCAAGAGCATGAGATTTGGAGTTGGAAGAAATATGCTTGAATCCTGGCAGTATAGCTTGCTACATGCATTAATTTTAGATAAGTCAAAACTATGGAAGACTCCTTTCTTTTTCCTACATAAAGATACTTACATATAAATCCCATGGAAAAACTATAGCATGGTTATTCAAATTTCTGTCAAAATTAAGTAACAGACACAAAGGTGTTTTGTGAAGTGTTATTAATGCTACAAATCTTAGCTATTTATTATGATTATGTGTCTCAATTTTAACAGATTGTTTCATGGGGGGTGGTTATTTACTTTCTAACACTGAAGAAATGTAGTGATGAGCTTCTAAGAAGCATATGAGTATGACCAAATGCTTTGACTTGAATAAATCTGTTTGAAGGTTAGTGGTCATCTTTGATATAAATCCATTCATGGTGATAAATGTCCACACTAAAGTCTCTGGGTTTGAAAGGCTAGCTTGCATCATCTCCCATTCCTTAACACAATTTTATTTTTTTTTAAATTAAAGGCAGTTTTACAACAAAATGAAAGGAAGTTTTTTATTTTATTTTTTTATTACAAATAGTTTATTGTCAAGTTGGTTTCCATATAACACCCAGTGTTCACCCCCACAAGGGCCCCTCTCCATGCCCCCCCCCACATCCATCAGTCCTCAGTTTTTGTCAGCATTCAAGAGTCTCTCATGGTTTGCCTCTCTCCCTTTCCCCCACCATTTCCCCCCTTCTTCTCCCCCTTGGTCCTCCGTTAAGTTCCTCCTAATCCTCCTATACGTGCAAACATATAAAAATATGGAACGCTTCACGAATTTGCGTGTCATCCTTGCTCAGGGGCCATGCTAATCTTCTCTGTATCGTTCCAGTTTTAGTATATGTGCTGCCGAAGCGAGCACAAAATGAAAGGAAGTTTAACCAATGAAATATAAATCACTTAATATGACCTTATCCTAATCCAGTCATTGGTTTCCTTAGTTTTCAGATGCCCTTTCAACTCCATGATGTGCTATATTGTTTCATAGTTATTTTAGTGATTGAGTTAATAATCTTTTATTTAACATTATATCATTAACACTTCTTATGCTATATAGTTGTTCATCATTATCTCTTTTAATAGCTGCTTAATAACATTTGGGCTATTACCAAATTACATTATTCCATTACCTTAATATGTTGTTATTTACATGGACATTTAAATTGTTTTCAAATAATGCATTAATACTTCAGCAAATATCTTTCTGGGTAGAACTTTTTGTTCATTTCTTTAAGGTTTTTAGTAATCTGTACAACCCAACATGGGGCTCATACTCACAACCCCAGATCAAGAATCTTAGGCTCTACTAACAGGCTGGGTGTTCCTGTTCTTTCTTTAAAATGCATTTCTTTTAGTAGACTCAAGAGATTATTATATCCCCTTCCAGAACGACTAGCACATAGGGGAATATCAAGGTCAACATAATATTGCCATTTCTTCATGTGAATATTTAAAACTTTTAAATAGTTTGGATAATATATAAAAAATTGTTACCTCAAAAGGACAAATATCATATGTTTGCACGTATAGGAGGATTAGGAGGAACTTGACGGAGGAACAAGGGGGAGAAGAAGGGCGGAAATGGTGGGGGAAAGGGAGAGAGGCAAACCATGAGAGACTCTNGCACTGAGTGTTATGTGGAAACTAATTTGACAATAAACTATTTGTAAAAAAAATAAATAAATAAATAAATAAATAAAAGACAGTTTGAAACCCCCCCCAAAAAAAAAATTGTTACCTCAAGGTTAATTTTAAATTTCTATTAATAATGAGGGTGAACATTTTCCATAGCTTTATTAGAGTTTGCTTTTGTGTGTATAAACTGTTTCTATTAATTGCCCATTTTATCTGCTGGGATATTTTCTTATAACCTATATTAACACCTTACTGCAAAAATTTTCATAATTTTTGCTTTTCCTTTTTTAACTTAATTTTAAATCAAATGGCCTTAACTTTTAGATGGTCAAATAAGGCTTCAATTCTCTTTATGATTTCTTAGATTGTCTCAAATAGAGGAAGTGATTTTCTCTAAAGAGTTGATAAATATTTTATTTTCTATCTTCCTACATTAAAAAGTTATAAGTGTTTTATCCTTGAAGTTTATTTAGAAGAGTTGGGACTTACTTATAATGCTCCAAATTGGCAGCTTTAATAAAATAACATGCTCTCTGATTTCTCTGCGCAAACATGGAGCAAGGGAAAAAAATCTGATAATCATACATGAAGAATAATTTTTAAAAATGCCAAGAGTAGAGAGTTACTGCAGACTGACCCAGGTGTAGCTATTTCTTTCTTCCCATGACCCTGTTGAGAAACTGATGAACCTGTGAAAAAATTACACACTATAAATGTGTTTTCTATTTTTCTGTTTTCTGGAAGATTATGTATAATTTGGAAATCATGTGTTTCTTGCATGTTTGGTGAAAATCGTGTGTGTTATTATCTGAGGGCATGGTCTTTTGTGTGAAGACTTTGAGAATAGGGAACTAGTCTACTTTGCAAATCTTTTGGTAAATTGTTACATTGTAGGCATCTAACTTTTATTTCATCCAAGTTTTCAACATTTTTTTTTTTATAGTGCTCTTGGCATTTAAAATATCTTGAATGTAACTGTAGTCATGCCTCCTTTTAAATCACATTTTCATTTGTTCCTTCTGTCTCTTTTCCTGCGTAATCTTCCAGAGAATTCTTGGGACGCCTGGGTGGTTCAGCTGGTTGAGTGATTCTTGATTTTGGCTCAGATCATCCCAGGGTCATGAGCTTCAGCCCCATATCAGGCTGCAAGCTGAGCATGGAGCCTGCTTAAGATTCTCTCTCTCTTTAGCCCTCTACCCCTTTCCCCAACTTGTGTGCACTCTCTCTCTAAAATAAAATGAGAGGAGCGCCTGGGCAGCTCAGTCGGTTAAGCGTCTGACTTCGGCTCAGGTCATGATCTCATGGTTCATGGGTTCGAGCCCCGAGTCAGGCTTTGTGCTGACAGCTAACTTAGAGCCCAGAGCCTGCTTCGGATTCTGTGTCTCTCTCTGACCCTCTCCTGCTCATGCTGTCTCTCTCTCTCTCTCTCTCTCAAAAATAAATAAAACATTAAAAAATTTTAAATAAAATGAGAAAAAAATTAAATCTTCCAGAGAATTATGAAGATTATCTCTTAAAAAAAGACTTAAATTTGTCTTTGGTAATGCTTCTAATGACTTTGTTTTCTATTTAGTTATCTGCTTTTAACTTGATTACTGTTTTCTAATTTTATTATCCTTTACTCACTAATTCCAACCTTTTCATTTCCTACTTATAAAGCTACATTTTCATTCTAAATACCGCTTCGGCTGTATTCCCCAGGCTTTGATAAACAATTTTCTAAATATTTTTTTTAACATTTCTGTAATGATTTCCTTTTCAGTTATTTAACAGAGGTATTTTAAAATTTACAAATGTGGGGCGCCTGGGTGGCTTAGGTGGTTGAGCGTCTGACTTTCGCTTAGGTCATGATCTCGCGGTTTGTGGGTTCGAGCCCCGCGTCGGGCTCTGTGCTGACTGCCAGCTCAGAGCCTGGAGCCTGTTTCAGTCTGTGACTCCCTCTCTTTCTGACCCTCCCCTGCTCACGCTGTCTCTCTCTCTCTCTCTCTCCTAGAAATAAATAAAACATTTAAAAAAATAAATAAAATTTCCAAATGTATGAAAGTTCTTAATTCATTTTATTATTGACTGCTAATTCAATCGCATTGAGGTAGGAAAATGTAATCTGTATGCTACCAATTCTTTGAAATCTTTTGAGACTTAGGGCCAGTATTCACAAATGCTAATTTTTATAAATATATACATCGAAAGAATACATACTTAAAAATTGATAGGGGCTGATTTATATATGTACATTAACCAGTCATTTATGTTCAAATTTACAGTATTTTTTTTATATACACTTGACATGCCAGTAATGAGAGATATGTTGAAATACTCCACTATGAGGAGACAGTTTTTTCATTTTGTTTCTGTAATCTTACTGTTTTTTTGCTGGTAGTTTGAGGCATTTTTATTAGGATGATACAACTTTAGAACCGTTATATTCTCAGGGTGAGTTGACATTTTATCAATGTAAGTGACAAAGTGACAAAGGTTTACTCTTAATATTTTTTATCTTGATATCTCTATGCAAATTAATTTTTTTAAATGTTTTATTTATTTCTGAGAGAGAGAAACAGCGTGAGCAGGGGAGGGTCAGAGAGAGAGGGAGACATGGAATCTGAAGCAGGTTGCAGGCTCTGAGCTAACTGTCAGCACAGAGCCCGACATGGGGTTCGAACCCATGAACCATGAGACCATGACCTGAGCCAAAGTCGGACGCTTAACCGACTGAGTGACCCAGGTGCCCCGCAAATTAACTTTTAAAAGTGTTTTGCTGGTATATATTGTGTCCTTTCTATGCCCTTTTTTAAAATTAAAAAATATCCAATCTGACAATCTGTCTTTTAACTGACAATTTGGTCCATTGTAATTATTGATATATTAGAACTTCTTAAATCTGTGTTTATTGTCTTTGTGTGTGTGTGTGTGTGTGTTTATTTTTTGAGAGAGAGAGAGAAAGAGGGAGACACAGAATCTGAAGCAGGCTCCACACTCTAAGCTGTCAGCACAGAGCCGGTTGCGGGGCTTGAACCCACAAGCTGTAAGATCATAACCTGAGCCGAAGTCCAACGCTTAACCGACAGAGCCACCCAGGCTTCCCTGTGTTTATTGATTTTAGCATTTCCTTACGTTTTTTTTTTTTCTATGTAGAGGTTTCAAGATTCCTTCCAGTTATAAACATTCTATATTATAAAGTAGGTAAAATTAAATAAGTAGCATCATTCAAGCTATACATTTAATTGCAAACAGTATGAGAGCAGTCAGGATGCTCATTCTTGAAGGATGGATTCTATTTGAATAAGCAGAAAGATTAACATTGACAGTAGGAAGCAGGATGAAGGTATACACTGTAAAAGAAGTTGATAGAGGCCAGGGAAGAAAGAGGTCATGATTATAAGAAAAAGACCTACAGCCTAGAAGGAAGGCAAAGCAAAGAGAAAGGAAAGAGGGGCTGGAAGATGATTATAACAATGAGCATAAATATTACAAATATGTGTAGATATTTACTCTAGAGATTAGAGCAGCAACTTTAACCCTTGCATTGGGCTCTCCATAGTCTCAGAGTGGTAATGCAAAAGAATCCTACATCTTGAGTCATTTTGATAGAGGAGAAGTAAGTTGGAAGTGAATTGTTCCTGAACTTAGGTTCAGGGAAACCGTAAGTGTCATTTTTAACTAGTGAAATCTTGTTTCCACAGGAACAGTGAGACCTATCAGTGGAAGTAGCAACCAAGCTGTTAGAACATTCCAGGGTCCCCACATGCTATCTGTGGACTTCTAATGGAGAGAGGAGCTTTTATGAAATATTTATTAGAAAGTAAACTGGACTTCCCAGTACCATTTGTAGTTTTTGTAAGTATAAGGGTAAAGGCTATCTTACACAGTGTTCTGAAAAATGTTCATAATTCTGAAAGAAGGGAGTAGAAAATATTGGTCAAGAAATCCCATTATAAGAGAGCAAGGTTTGAGTGCCCTCATTTACATTCCAGCCTGGGAAATGGTCTTTCATTGGATGATAAGAAAAAGGCAGAAGCTTATTCATGACCCTTCTATTAGAACCAAATTTATGAGTGAAAAAGAAATAATGACTGAAAATTTACAAGAATTATGAGGCAGGAATGGAGCAATGTGTTCTGAGCTTTTCCTCTTGCTATCATTAATAAATCTAAGCTGCCTAGTTGCTACTCTTATCCCAGAGAGCTGAATGATGATTAGGTCTCTCTCCTACATTAGCAATCTGAATGCATTAACAAAATGTCACTTTGTTCAAGATTAGATGTCAGAGGGGGTCAAAAAAGCAAATGCCAGATTCAAATCCACACATCCACAGATTCCTACTCTTACTGCCAGCTGAAGGAAACTGCTATCAGGGCTGAGTCTTGTGTAACCTTCCTCAGGCTGCCTATGGAGTTTTGTCATCAGTGTATCAAAAGGTCACAGTACAAGGAAAGTTGAACAATGTCTGTGATGCCCCACTGTCAAAACTCTTTTCCCTAAGGCCATCATAATTAAAGAGTGTGGTGCTGGCACAGAGGCAGACTGATTGGTGAACAGCCTAGATGACCCAGACCCTCAAATATGTAAAAACTTAGTGTGCACTTAAATCCTCATCTCTTGTCATGTACAAAAAGAGGGGGGCAGGGTGTTAGATTTTAATGTAATGAATATGCAAACATTGTAAGAAACGGTCATTAATTACTCCAGTCTAGAGATGAGGGCAGTAAAGTTTGTAGGATGAATGCCGGCAGTATAGAATGCTTTAAGAGCATGACTCTGTAGTCGGTAACCTGTAGTGTAATTTAGCTAGCAGCTTCCTGTCTTTCTCACTTGAGCAAGTTGCCCAGTTTTTCCAAATTCACAATTCTGCAATCTATAAAATGGGAGTGGCAATTAAACCTATCTTGGGCAACTTACATGTTTCCTCATCCCAAATAGTGATATTGTAAGACTTTCACAGTATATAGTATTTGGAATAATTATTAGAAAATCGACCTTGTTCCCAGAAAATGTAACCATGGGAAAGCCTAATATCTGTCTCATAACCACATCCTTTCTTATCAAATACTATTAATTCATACATTAGAACAAAGAAGGGAAAGATTGGTCTACATAAAATTTTAAAAAATTATGTGCAAAATCTTAAAAGAAACATCAAACCAAACATTTTGAAAAATATGTCAAACTGAACTTTCTGTAGATCTGAAAATTTGGAGGGGTATAACTTCTAGTGAGTCTGTTGGCAATAAATTCTCTTAACTTCCTTTCTCCCCCACTTCCCCCCAAAAGTATCTGTATTTTACCTGTACTTTTAAGGAACATTTTCATTGGATATAGAACTCCTGGTTGAGAATTTTATTCTTGCAGACCCTAAATCTATAACTCTGTTATTTTCTGGTCATCATTGTTTTTGATAGGATATAAACTGCTACTTTTTCATTATTCCCCTGTGTGTCATGGAATGTTTTTTTTTTTCTCCCGGGGTTGATTTTAAGATATTTTGTTTTCTAGAAGTTCAACCCTGATCAACATAGGTGTGATTTCTTTGTATTTGTCCTGATTAGATTACACTAATATTTCTGGATTTGTGAGTTGCTGTTTATGATAAAGTTGGCCAGTTACATGAATTTAGAGTTTTTGATATTGTTCCAGATGTAATGGAGGTTTTGTTAGCGGGGTTTTTTTTTTTTTTTTTCCAATCTATTTTCTCTCTGTGCTTCAGTTGCATAATTTTCATTGAGCTGAGTTCAAGTTCATGGATCTTTTGTATGTCATCTTTTAATCTCATCCAATGACTTTTTAAAATGATTTTTGGATTTCAGATATTCGATTTAGTATTTGGTGTTTTTTTTTACAATGTTCAAATCTCTTATGAAATTCTCAATATCTTCACTTATCTCTATCTCTTCCTGTGAAGTGAACTGTTGAACCTTTTAATCTTAGTTATTTTAAAGTCCTGTCTGACACACAAAAAAATGCTCAACATCACTCCTCATCAGGGAAATACAAATAAAAACCACAATGAGATACCATCTCAAATCTGTCAGAATGGCTAGCACTAACAGCTCAGGCAACAACAGATTTTGGTGAGGATGCGAAGTTAGAGGATCTCTTTTGTACTGCTGGTGGGAATGTAAACTGGTGTAGCCATTCTGGAAAACAGTCTGGAGGTTCCTCAAGAAATTAAAAATAGAACTACTCTATGACCCAGCAATTGCACTATGAGGTATTTATCCAAGAGATACAGGTGTGCTATTTCAAAAGGGCACATGCACCCCAATGTTGATTAGGAGTGCTCTTGACAATAGACAAAGTATGGAAAGAGCCCACATGTCCATCGATGGATGAATGGATAAAGAAGATACACACACACACACGCACACGCACATACACACACTGGAGTATTAGTCAGCAATCAAAAAGAATGAAATCTTGCCATTTGCAACTACATGGATGGAACTAGAGGGTATTATGCTAAGCGAAATTAGAGAAAGACCAACATCATACGACTTCACTTATATGAGGAATTAAAGATACAAAGGAGGTAAACGTAAGGGAAGGGAAGCAAAAAAATAATATAAAAACAAGGAGGGAGACAAAATATAAGAGACTCTTGAATATAAAGAACAAACAGAGGGATGCTGTAGGTGTTGTGGGAGGAGAAATGGGCTAAATGTGTAAGGGACATTAAGGAATCTACTCCTGAAATCATTGTTGAACCATATGCTAAGTAACTTGGATATAAATTAAACAATAAATTTTTTTAAAAAGTCTGTCTGAAAATAGCAATACCTGGTTTGCTTCTGAGTACATTTCTTTAGACTATTGGTTACATGTTACATGTTACTGTCTCTCCCCCACCCCATATCTGTTCATTTTTTTTTTATTGAATAGTGGATACTTTGATACCTTATAAAGACTGTATATTTTCTAAAGTCCTGTTATTTTCTTTGGAGAGTGTGAAGTTTTGTTTTAGTAAGCAGTTAAATTACTGATGGGTCATCTTGAACCTGTGAAGTCTTAGTTTTGTGATTTGCAAGACCAGATCTATTTCTTTCTTACCCTCAGTGTTTTAGTCCTGGAATGTAACTATTCCTGAAGGTCTTTCTCCATGTTCACTTCCCAACTAAAGTTGGTGTACTCCATGTTAATGGAGCAGAGGTCACACTTTGCTTGTTCTATTGCCTTCTGCATTCTTCATTCCTCTCCTCTCCCAGTCTTATAATACTTGGGGTGCCTGGGTGGCTCAGTCGGTTAAGCATATGACTCTTGATTTTGGCTCGGGTCATGATCTCATGGTTTGTGAGTTTACGCCTCACACTGGGCTCTGTTCTGGCAGTACCGAGCCTGCTTGAGATTTTCTCTTTCTCTCCTCTCTGCTTCTCCACCTCCCTCCTTCTCTCCTTCCCTCTGCCTCAAAAAAAAAAAAAAAAAAATCTATAATACTTAGTTCCCTTTTGTAGATTCAGGTCCACTCTAGTACCAGAGGAAGTTTGACCTAAGGCAGAAGGAATCAATCAGCTCAAAGCCCACATAAAGTCTCAGCATAATTTCTTATAGGTATTGGCACACGGCACTGAGATTGTGCTTTTATCTACATTTCTTTCAAATCATCTTATAAACCATGCAGGACAAGGAGCTAATCTTTGAGCTTAGTTCTCCTCCCAGGAACCAGATTCCTGCTTCTGAATTTTTATTCAGTGCTTGTAGCCCTGCTATTCTTACATGGAACATCTTAATCCTGTCTACTTGTTTGGATTGAAGGGTTTTGTTTTGTCTGCCTTGGGTTCTTTCTTGCTCTGTGCTATCCACTCTTGGGCAAGTTTGTTCATGATAACTTTTGACCTGGATTGAGATAGTAGAATCCACTAAAGAATGTTGGTGAGCCAGACCAAACATTCTATGTTAATCTGCTTCTAAGTTCTTTGGGCAAATATTTATTGAACTTCTTCTGTATGCCAGGATCCCAGAATATAGAGATGAGTACTATGGAGAAATCCTGATATGTAGTACTGATTACTTACCCTAAGGGTAAAAACCACTGGTTGTTAAAACTTGAATGGGGGAAAAGCATATCTAAGTGTGTGTGTACACAAATAGTATTTATCCTGATTGAATAATGGGAGCTTCAGCAAAATAGTTTGCATTGGCCTGATGCTCAACATTTAATTTGCTTTACCCATCAAACCAAAAGACCTTCCTTCCCAGGCTGCTGCAGAGAAACTTTCTGAAGTCAGCTTATGAGCCCAATGCTGGGAAATGGCATTTAGCATAGCTGGCATGTTCCAGAGGCAATGGTTACCTAAGGGGAGCAGTGATGGAGGCAAATTGCTTCTCAATTTTATGCGACGCTGACTTGTCAACCCAGAGGATGCATTTCATTATCTGTGACTTTGCTGGGGATTAGTTTGGACAGCTCATTGAGGCAAATCTGCCTATCAAAATAACACTTGAGAGTTTTATTTATTTACTTAAATAGACTTTCCTATTGTAAAGAAAATTAAAAGCAAAAAGTGAAAACCATTAACTTTAAAAATTAGCAAAAAAAAAAATGGAGAAAATGAAACCTAACAGTTTTTGGAGCAGTCCATTTTTCCAGATATAACCACCCATTGCAGTGGTCATTCGTTTGTCCTGTGAAGGGATTCAAGGGTCAGAAATTAACGAGTTGCTCTGTTCTTTTTCCTTCCATTTCCCCCTTGAGATGGCCACAAAGAAAAGGTATTTTTGTGATCCTGCTCTGTCATTTCAATATGCCAGTGTTTCTGAATTTTATACTAGTCTAGTCTCATTCTCTTGGGATTCAAATATTTGAGCAGCAGAGCCTGAACCTTACAGCACCCTCCTTTATCATTAATCCAAGAATACAGGAACAAATGCATTTCTGTCCACCCATGCACAAAAGAGACTTTGAAAACTATGACAGAAGTTTTGAGAAGATGCTAAACAGTAGTGGTTTTCAACATTATCTTAGCTCTGGGACCCTTTACAAAAGTTTGGTGTAAACGGATGGAAACGTAATGTCTCACGTGTGTCACTCCAATTTGGCCCTTCAAGTAGCTCCTTGAATTAATGCCTTAAAGGTATTTGAGTATGTTGAAGGTAACTCATGCTTATTATGGAAAATTTGGCAAGTTAAAATAAAATGACACAGTAACTACCTTTTAACATGTCATGTATATATTCTTGTGTATATGTATGTACTTAAAATTTTTTTTAAAATATGGATTACGTTAACTTCATATCCCACCTTTTATTTGGAATTTTATTTTTTATCGGTTTCAGGAGTAGAATTCAGTGATTATCACTTAGATATAATACCCAGTGCTCAGCACAATTAGGTGCACAATTAGGGTATTAAGTGCCTTCCTTAATACCCATCACCCATTTATCTGATTGGCCCCCTCCCTCCAGCAACCCTCAGTTTGTTCTCTGTAATTAAGAGTCTCTTATGGTTTGTCTGCCTTCTTTGAAATTTTAACATAAATATGTTCTTTGAGAACACCCCACTTAATGTTTTAGTACATGGGTCTGCCGTTTCCCTATTGTTATCCGGAAGACGTTTCTCCAATTTTGTCTATTGTAAACAACAGTGATCCATGTAAACAACAAATCACAGATTGAAAAATACCTGTGGTGTCACTAAAAATATCTTATGAAAAAGAGTTAACCAAGACTCCTGTATCTGTATACCTAGTGGTCTCCTGGAAGGACCTGAATGGGAAACCATGCCCTTGATTGGATTCAGGTTTGATTATAACAGAAACAGGTGTGAGATAGTTGGATAGGAAGGAAGTGTCCCTGCTTCTCTGTTTGCTTCTTAGCCTCTTGCTTTTTCAGAGAGTGTAATCAGTAAATCTAACTGCTTAGATAGAGCAGGATTAGCAGACATTTTGGTAAATGCCAGAATGTAAATGTTTAGGCTTTGTAGGCCATGTGGTTTGTGGTAACTATTCAAATCTTATCATAAAGGGAGAGCAGACACAGACCACATGTAAGTTAATGGGTATAGCAGTGTTCAAATCTTTATTCACACAAAAAGATAGTGGGCTGAATTTGGCCTATAGGCTGTAGTTTGCTGAGCCCAAGATAATGATTGGATGAGGTTTACTAGTGGGTAGGGTCACTGTGCATATAAGGACAGACTGCTCAATCTGGCCACCATTTCTCTAGGCCTTAAAATTAGTGTACTGATAACGGCCAGTTAGGAGGGTTGACCATAATCCATTTTCTAGCTGCCCCCTCCCCCCTCCCCCAGTATTGGTCAGTGCTCTGGCCCATAGGGTGGTAAAGTTGGATCCCAGCTTGCATATGAGAAGCAGATGACCTTTCATAGGGCTTGACACTAAACTTTGTGTTCTAATCCAATATTATCAGAACTTCTTTTTAAGGAATGTAGAGTAAGGCTCAGGTGAAAATAAAGAGGGATTTTATTAATTTTATGGTGTAATAACTTTTGAGTTCCTTTGGAACTCTTGTTGGTATGAGGATAATAGTGCATGAATTCTAGGGTTGTCTAGTTAGATACCATCAAATTCATCCCATAGTTTTTATGGAAGTAATACCTTTTCTGCATGCACTGTTAGCATGACATTTGAGCACAAAGGACTATATTTTCTTCCCTGGCTAAAACTAAAAAAAAGTCACTCGAGTGTCTGCCTGCATGTGACTGTTGTTCAGAGAACAGCATTTAGAGATGGCAGGAGGCCAGATGGACTAATCTGATTGCAAGTGGAGCAGGGGCTTCTGGCCTGTCCCATGGGATCTTCTGTGAGGACACTCTAATGAAAAATAGATTAGATTTTTACCAAGTGGAGCTTCAGGTGTCAAATGCCTACATTGTACCATTTCCCATCCTCATTACAATTACTGTCATAAGAATTGATTCACATCGTGCTTTTTTTTGGGGGGGGGGGGGGATGGATGTGTGGGGAGTCCTCATTGCAGTTTTACCAGGGGGTAAAAATAAGACCTGGGAGTGCATTATCTGCACTGCCCTGGAAACCACTGGTCCCTGTAATTGTGAGGTATATTTTCTTTCTCAGGCAATCTCTATGTGTGGGTACTTTATGAAAACTCATGTTCTCAGTGGGGAAAGCATGTCCTGGGATGTGGAAGAGTGAGAACTTGTTCAAAGGAGAAGAAAGTAAAGTCAGTAGCAGAAACTGATAGCATAATTTATATATATATATAACATGTAATATATATAAATAATGTGCTAGAAAAGCCATTTATAAGGAAGTACAGATAACAGCTAAAAATAACAACCAAGGAAGCAAAAATCAAGTGACCAACAAATTCTGTAGTTGACTTTTTAGTATCGAGGTATTTGAAGAAGAATGCTGCTTCCAAGGGAATATTTAAAAAAAACAAACTAGTATTGGGAGGGGAGTAGAGACTTTCTAGAACTTTTTATTTTCCGGCAAGTAGAAAGGACTGGGGCCACAAAGCTCAGTAATGATAAAAATGTGGGCTTGCTTTCTGGTCTCTAAATCCCAGACCACTGCTTTTCTTTTCATTACCTTTCTTTTTTTAAACGTTTGTTTATTTTTGAGAGAGACAGCGCAAGCAGGGGAGGGTCAGAGAAAGAGGGAGACACAGAATCCAAAACAGGCTCCAGGCTCTGAGCTAGCTGTCAGCACAGAGCCCGACGCGGGGCTCGAACCCCCAAACTGTGAGATCATGACCTGAGCCGAAGTCAGATGTTTAACCGACTGAGCCACCCAGGTGCCCCCAGACCATTGCTTTTCTTTTCACCTACAGATTTTTCTTTAGAAGCAAATGGTTTTGTGCTCATTTTTCATATCCTTCAGTAGGAGTGGGTCAGCATTTTCTGGGCATATTCTGAAGAGTTCTCATCTTAAGAGAAGATCCATAAGGGGAGAATTTTTTCCTAATTACATTTGGGAGAAGTAGTAGTTCACTACTTACGTCTGTTGGATGGTTTCATCACACGTTGGTGTAGTGAAAAGCCTGGGAAAACTCACAGGAAAGAGGCTCTTTGACTTTATTTACCCAGAGTGTCTGGAACATACTTTGTCCTGATGCCCTTCTTGGGTGTTAATTAGACATCACTGAACATAATTTGGAAAACTTATTTGGATGTCCCATTAGCAGGGGCTCAGCCTGATTAAGGGTGGTAGTTGTGCCCCTGATTAAAATTTGCTGTTCCAGAAAGAAGAGCTAGTAATATTTATGGAGATTCCACAATATGACCTGCAATCTCTTTATCTTCTATTGTTTCTTTTTGCCCTCCTCTAATACCATTCTGTAGATACTATTTTCTTTAGTTAATTCCAGAAACCTGAGATTCTGAGAGACAAAGTGGTGTTTTCAAAGTATCTAATAAGTTAGTTGTGTAAAAGAGATAACCAGCCTAGGTTATTTTTCTCCAAATACCAGGCTCTTTGCACTAGACCATGGAAGGCAAGCAGGTAACTGTTTCCTGGTAGAGGTAGAATTATCTTGGTTTGCCTGGGACCCTGGAATGTGAGAATTAGAGTGCTAAAATCAGGAGAGTCCCAGGCAACCTGAGATTAGTTGGTCTCCTTATATTTCCTCCTTTTACCCTCATTATAAACATAGACGAGCTCTCCTAGGACTCTTTTCTGCTGAACCTGCATGTTGCCTCAGAATCTGCCCTGACACTGAGGTCCAGGCAGCCACTACCAATTGAAGGAAACTCGGTATGCATGCGCGTGGGTGTGTGGGAGGAGGGTGAGGTTATCTCTTCTCTAACCTATATTATGCTGGCTCATATGAAATCTTTTGCATACCAAATTCCTGAGTGCTAGGAGTGGGCTCCCTGCAGAGACTTTGGCTCTATATTTCAGACTCTAAACTGTATCCACCATGTCAGGCGAACACGATAACTGCCATGCTATGGAAACGATCCACCATGGAATGAACTGACATTTAGTGATTTTTTTTTTTTTTACTTCCCTTCAGGCTGAGAGCTTTCATTTGTGACCCAAATCCATTCTTCCCAATTCCCCAACCCATTAAATCTAGGCTAGTCTTGTTCTTGTATTTTGTTTTAGCCTCAACTCTCAGTTCTGAGAACATGCCTAAAACAAGTGACTTAATATCGAAGAAAGTGATTCTACCAACTTAAAAACAGAATCAATTTATTGAAGCTTCTCTGTAAAGTACAAACATCCTCCCTTTTATCAACAGAAGATCTTAATTATATCATAGATCAAAGTAAATAATAAAATGTGTAGGACTTAGGCTAAACAAGGAAGTCCTTCAAATCTGTTTCTAATTACCGCAGAGCATTTTTTGATATCCTGAGTTAAAAATCAGCCCTAATCCTCCAGTCCTATACAACTTGTAAGTGAGCTTCTTTATGTATATGTTCAGTTTTAGAACACAAATTATAAATGTACAGCTTGGTGCATTTAGTAAGTGAACATACTCTTGTAAACATTACTCAGATGAAGAGAAGATTATTAGGACCTTGGAAATACTCTTCATGCTATGTTTCAGCCACTCCTCCTTCCAGCATCTACTACTCTCCTGACTTTAATACCTGTAGAATATGTTTACCTGTTTTTGAGCCTTATATAAATGGCATCTTTTGCATGTGGCTTCTTTCATTTACTATTAGGTTTGTCATGAGCATTTAGGTTGCTGTGTGTAGCAGTTCATTGTGCCACAATGCATTGATGCATGCTACTGTTGGTAGGCATTTAAGTTCTGGGTTTTGGCTAGTACAGTGTTGCGATGAACATTACACATGTCTTTCAGGTGAACATATACACAGTTCTATTGGATGTGTACTTAGGAATGGAATTGCTGAGTTATGATGGTATATCCATATATTTAGCTTTAATAGATAATAGCAAACAATTTTCCAAAGTAACTATATTGTTCTATCCCTGGCAGCAATTATGATAGTCCCAAGCACTCCACAGCTTCATCAACAGCTAAGATCTCTTGTAGCAAAGAAAATACTTGTGTTCAGGCATAGGAGAATCTTTGTGGAAGTGGATCCCCCATTGCTGCCCTTTGCCTTCCTGCCTACCTCCTTTTCAGAAGATCATCAGTTTCCTTAAGTCCTTCCTTTTCTCAGTCTGCATTTTCTTTCCTGTTCTTTATTAGAAAAATTCATTAGAAATGTGATGCATTACTCCCCACTGAGTATGTGCATTTGTGTGAAGGACCAGGGGTAATGGTAACATAAGAAAAATGAATCACTGGAATTTTTGGCATCATTATCACCCAAAGTCCATAGTTTACATTAGGGTTCACACTTAGTGTTGAACATTCTGTGGGTGTGGATAAATGTAAAATGATGTGCATCCACCATTATAGTATCCTACAGAGTAGTTTCTCTGTCCTAAAAACCCACTATGTTTTGTCAGTTCATCCTTCTGTCTTCCCAAGCTCTGGCAACTACTGATCATTTTGCTCTCTCCATAGTTTTGCCTACTCTGGAATATCTTATAGAGTCCTAAATGTAGCCTTTTTAGTTTGGCTGCTTTTATTTAGCAATGTACATTTAAGTTTCCTCCTTCCATGTCTTTGCATTTATTGAGCTTATTTCCTTCTAAGGTTGAATACTAATCCATTGTCTGGATATACCATAGTTTATCCGTTCACTTACTGAAGGACATATTGTTGTATCCAAGTTCTGGAAATTATGAATAAGGCTTTTATAAACATCTGTGTACAGGTTTTTGTGCAGAATTAAGTTTTCAACTTTGTAAGTATCAAGGAGCGCAACTGCTAGATAGTATGATTAAGAGTGTTTGCAGACTTTTGGTTGTCCTGTCCATGGCCTGCTGTACTCACTTAACGTTACCTTCCTGGCTCTCTATACCAGATATTTCTGCTCAGATAGTCTTCAGAGCCTTTAAACTCAATAAATCTAAACTCAACACACGAAATCCTCATCTGCAATCCTACTCCTATACTGTCAGACTTGCTCTACTTCTGAATTCTGTTGTTGTTTCTGCATTCTAAGATCCACTTGGCTAGAGCCCCTCCTTCCCTGCCCTCTCCCCCTCCACTTTCCAGTTTAGTTCCTCATTTTTGCTTAAGCTGTTAAAATAGTCACTCCCTTGTTTTAAGCCTCCTGGTACCCCCCCCCCCCCAAACTAATCCAATTCATTTTGTAAACTCCTGTTGGCTAAATAAGTCTTCATAAATAACTTGGATTATTCTATTCTTCTGCTGGAAAGTTATCAGTTGTTTCCTAGTCTGTGGTGATTAAAGGCTAAACTCATTATTTTGTCAGTCAAGACATTCTATATTCTGGTTTCTATCGCCCTTCCTAGACTGATTTCCCTCTCTCTCCTGATAAGCTTTGTGACTTCCTGCCTTTGTGCTTTGCTCAGATTGTTCCCTTAAGTTGGAATATTCTCACCCTTATATTTCTTATTGTAGAAATCTTATTCCTCAAAACCAAATGAATGAACATGAGTTTCCTTATTGTGCACTTGCCATTACATGTGTAAATTGTCTCATTCAACTAAACTACAATTTAATTGAAGCTCTTCTAAATTTGACTGATTATTAAGAATCCCCTGGGCTTTGTACAGATGCACTTAAGTATAGAATAAGCCTACTGGAACACACTGTTGTTTCTTTTTACATATTACCTTAAGAGGACTTAATGCTTTTTTGTGCAGAATATGATATATATTTTTTTACTAGGTTACAAGATTGCTTAGGGCATAGATGGATATTTATCTCTGTATGCCTTGAATTTCTCAGCGTAGTTATTTGTACATACTTCGTGCTTAATGCATATAGATTTAATAAGTTAATAATACAATTCTCCAGGGAACTAAATGATGATTTAAAAAATTATCAGAGCATTCTCATACTCTATCTGTTCTTGGCCTTGCTTTTTTTCCTAAAATGTCTTTTTATCACACTGATTTTTTATTTTATTTTTTTGCTGTCATGATAGAACACATATTTCTAGGATGGGTCCAATGTCTCAATATCATTCAGGAGACTGGAAAAGCAATTAATTTTGTGTAAATATCTCATTTCTGGGAAACCCTGTATTTGAATCAATTCAGGCACACTAATTTTAATGTGGAAAGGAGAATATTATTCACTCTAACAAAACTACAGAGCCCAGAGTATGATAGGAAAATCATGACTATAAAATGATATTCCCCATGTGTGTGAAGACAGAAAGATATCAAATTGCCCTGGGTGATTTGTTCTTACAATTGCTCATGGTGATTTATTCAACTTCAAGTCTCTTCTAAGTTTTTCCAGAGAAAGATAAGGCCAAATTACCTGCTGGTGCCTAATCTTTCAGTACGATTACTTAAGAGAACGCTTTGGGGGCAGTTTTCTGCTTTGATGATATTATGGTGCATTCACCATTTAACAATGGTGAGATGATTGTCATTTATGGGACCCATCCTAACTACACAATGGTTTCTGATTAGGATAGGACCAAAATTGTTGCTGATTAGAGTAACATACTGTGGTTGGCTGTTATTGCCCCATATCTCGTTAGAAAAAGGTGGCACCTGTAGAAATCAATAATGCATGAGTTGAGAAAGCTCTGAGATAGCATTTCTGTTAAGTCCAGAAGGAATGAAAGAATCAAACTTTCTCAATCTCCAAGTTTCTTTTTATTCCTATCAAAGAGTTTATGTAGAGCACCTGTGTTGTGCTTTTTCACTATGCCAGCTGTTGTGGGTTAGACAAGAGAAATGTAAGTCATTATTTATATCCTCAAGTAGTTTGATTTCGTTGGGTGAGACAAGACACTTAAACACACAACTAAAAGGCAATGCAAGACCATATGTGGACAGTTTGCAAAGTATGTTATATAGAGAATGTGATCAAATTTAAAAGAGAAGGAAATGTTCATCTCTAAGGATGATTGGACTTAACTTGTCTGGATATTATGTGAGCCTAAAATGAAATAAGGAACAAGAACACTAATAGAGCTGTTGATATCTTTTGTCTTTTAGGCAGGAGTTTGAGTGCTCAATAGGAAATCTAAGAATTTTTAAACGGACATCTTTGGTGATTTTTAATGTATATTGTATTCATTATCCCTGAAAGTGCCAGAAAGTAAACAACCTCTTCCTAATGGTGGTATCTCATTTTGCATTCTTAAAGTGATTTTATTTACAGCTGGGCTATTAATTATCTTCATCAGTGGCAGCCTTTGAGCCATTCATTTGCTTTCTTTGCATTCTGGTATTTTCCTGCTGTCTCTCTTTGTGAGTGCACTTCTCTCTCTGCAGTGATCTATAGTGCTCAAGAAAGGTTTTTAAATTGACAGGCTGAAAGATATCAGCACCTGGGAGAGTTTATTAAACCCACAGCCAATGAACTTGGTTCAGCCAGTGACTTTAAAAGAATGAGTGTCTGAAAAGCTGCAGGGTACTGTATCGTTTTAGCACTGAAAAATGAGACAGAGATTTTGAACAGTGTGAAATGGACATTCTGTTCTGTAGTTGAAAGTGTGTGTGAGGGAGGAAGAGATTATGTTAATGGAAGAATACAGAAGAAAATACGAATGGGAACAAATTTATGTAAGTGGCAGTTTTCCAGGGACTCTCAAGGGTCAGGGCAAGGGAGCAGGATTCTTTTGGATGGGAAACAGTTCTACATCCAAATTTTGCCCTCTTTGTTTTCCTGTTTTAAGAGAGAGAAAAAAAAACATGAAGCTTTAAATGAAACAGCAACCTCCCTATATTACTTAGACACTCACTTGTCTATCTGTATGGGTTGGACAGGATGGTTCCTGGAGGCCCTGTCCAGCCCCTGGTTTTGAAGGTCTCTCCCAAGAAAGCAGTTTGTGTTTAATTTAAACATGAAATCTATATTCTGTGACATTCTACAATATCGACCAGAAAGCTCAAATAATAATGGGGTGTTGCTTATTCTCTGGTATGTTACCTGGATCATATCTCTCATTTCCTGCTTTCATCTGTCATTCTCACTTATTGTGCACCTATAAGTGATAAGAAACTAGGATACAAAGACCGATAGACCACCCCCTACCTCAAGGAGTTTGGAGTCCAGTGGGGTAGACAGAAAATTACCAAATGAATTTATGATAGAAACAAGACTTAGAGATCAGAAAATGATTGCAGGACTGAGGTGAGTTTTGATGCCTTATAAGGCATGTTAGCTAGGTAAAACATTAAAAGAACAACAGATATATCATGAGATTTTATTTAGAAAGTTAAGTTCATATAATGTTGGAATAATTTTTCTTTGTAAATTGCACTTGACTGTAATTTCTATATAAATGTTACTAACACAAATATAATAATAAATGAAAGAAGAAAATACCCAAAAGGAAAAAAATGATTAATCATAGTTTATTTCACATAAATAATTTATTTCACATATATTTGAAATCATTTTTCCTTTAAGAACCTAAACTCTGACCTAAATGCTACCATGTTCCATTTTCCTAATCACTTGCAAGAGAGTCAGAAAAGCTGAACACTACCTCTACTGATACATATGTTCTTGAATGTTTAGTTATTTCATCCAGTTGCCTTTTGAGTAATGGGACTATTTGACTTAACTAAGTTTAGGTGGTCATCTGGAATAGCCATATGAAAAGAAGTTGTATGGGGCGCCTGGGTGGCTCAGTCGGTTGGGCGTCAGACTTCTGCTCAGGTCATGATCTCACAGTTCTTGGGTTTGAGCCCCGTGTCGGGCTCTGTGCTGACAGCTAGCTCAGAGCCTGGAGCCTGCTTTGGATTCTGTGTCTCCCTCTCTCTCTGACCCTCCCTGCTCACGCTGTCTCTCTCTCTCTCTCTCTCTCTCTCAGAAATTAAAAAAAAAATTAAATCTAAAAAAAAGTTGTATATTTTGTGGGTTTTTGACATGTGCTCTGGTGGCTTCAAATCCATAATAGACTTCTTAATTGTTACTTTGGGTGCAAGGCTTAATGCCCTCCTTTAGCATTATCTATTAAATGGGGAAAATACCTTTTTTTCTTCACAGGGTTGCAGTAAGAATCAAACAAAGCCCTGTGTGAAGATCCTTCACAGATTATAAACTCTTTCAGTACTCTGCTTTTAGGTTAGAAATGCTAAGCTCTCTGGGAAATTCTGGCTTTTCAAACTATCCCATAGTGTTCTTGATTTCCAGTTTCCATCTTTCACATTGACACACACCCACGCACACACGCGCACACACACATGTCTATAAATGTGTGTAAATACAAAGTTAATTTTAGGATTTATTAATTTTTTTAAATTTTTTAATGTTTTATTTATTTCTGAGAGAGAGAGAGAGAGACAGCGTGAGCAGGGGAGGGTCAGAGAGAGAGGGAGACACAGAATCCAAAGCAGTCTCCAGGCTCTGAGCTGGCTGTCAGCACAGAGCCCGATGCGGGACTCGAACCCATGAACTGTGAGATCATGACCTGAGCCGAAGTCAGAGGGTCAACCGACTGAGCCACCCAGGCACCCCGAGGATTCACTAAACTTATATAGCAAATTCATTCTATAAGCATGTAAATATTCAGGAGGACTGGATTTTAGTTATAAATTCTCAGAATTTTTTTTCTATATTTAAGTCGTCTTTCATATAAAATCCAGTTGAGATAGGGAAACTGAAGGACTCCATAAAAACCTGCTTTTTGCTCCTTTTCCATTCTTGCTAGGACCTGCACCCCTACTTTACACCTGCCTCAGAATGCACATAGTATATGTCCTTCTGGTAAGGGGCGAGGAGTTAATTACCTTCTTAGAAGAGATAACATTTAAGGAAGGACTAGGTGAGAATGACCTCATATGCACATTCCAGACCACTGACTCTAGACATCTCTGTGCCAAGACCCCTTGGTTCCAAGGAATAATTGACTTATGAAGGATGCCTGGGCCCTTGTCCTTGTTCTAACAGGTTCCTGGATGCCAGAGAGGACACTTACACCAGACCACAATCCTCAGTAAAAACTCTGGACCCCAAACAAAGATGAGACTTTCTCTCCTTTCTGAGTCTCCCAGGTGCCATCTGTATCTATGCTGTCTCTACTCCTTCATTAAACTCTGCTTTTCCCTCCTGCTGGCTCATGTTTGATGTCTATGTAGTGCATAGCCAGGGTCCTCTGCGTCCTCAGACCTGGCTGGCCTGCTGCCTCAAAATGACCACTTAAAATCCCCTGTTCAGGCCTAGTACACAGCATTCTCTTCTGAGAATCCTCCTATATAAATTGCTGCCCTGAGGTCTCTTGCTGTCATGTCATTAACTGCAAGGCAATTTGTTTGCTCCTTTACCTAGGTTGATGATCACTTAAGGTGTACTGTGGTTTGTGAGAGAGTCTGGGGGCTGAATTCCCATAGGGGAAATGTTGGTGTGTGAAACCTACATGAGGCTACCATCATTCAAACTCAGATCTGTCAGTACATCAGGAAAATAGAAGACAGCAGCTCCAGCTCAGTGTCCTTTCACAGGAGTCCTAAAGTTTTCAAGCCTGGAAAGGATCTTAGAGGGAATCTCTTCCAGCTACATGTCTTCCTTCTCTTGTGGAAACGATGCTGAAACGAAGTACTTGGGCCGAGCACGTGCCATTATGATGATAACTCGCGCCTCCCAGCTTAGAGCTCTTTTTCCCACACTCTCCTCCTTCCCCTTTTGGTACCATACATGTCAGGGCCCAGGTGTCTTCTGGTTTTCTTCATAGTCCAGGATTTGTCGATGCTCTTTTGAGAGTGTTACTTTGGTTCACAGTCAAGTTAGGGTTTCGTCCTGATAGGTAGAAAGTGGACTTGAGTGTCATAATCCTGGAAAAGTTGTTTGGATGAAAACATTTAGCTCTTTATGGGGGGTGAAGTGAATGGCTCTTTGACATGTTTATGTAGCCTATAAAGTAAATACATATATGTAGAGTAGGATTATTAAGCTGTTCTATCCCTTCTTACTATTTGAGTATGAGATTATCAGCATTTCGCTTAATGTTTCAGAATCTTTTTGATAAAATGAGAGTATACCTACTACATAAAATTACTGTCTGGGTTAAGATAATTTGTGAATGTGAACATTTATTACATCTATAACGAACTATGCAAATACATTAATATTATTTAACTTCAAGCTCCAGAGCCCTCCAGTTTTGCTGCCTCCCATATGTGGTTGAAGCAAGTCGTGTAATTACAGCAGTGTTTAGTGGCCCCATTGGAGTATCATGAGTCCTTCTTAAAGCTGCCTAATTCTGATCATAGATCAACTTCCTTGTTGAAATTGTGGTCAGATGTGAATTCTAATCCTTAAAATCTCTGACTTTGGAAAGGATCAATGGCAGAGGAAAGTCATTTATGTTTTTTAAAAAAAATCACAAATTAGAAGAGGTAACTGGGAAACCAAGGCACATAAAACAATAGAAGACTTAGTATTCAGAGTCTTAAAATAGTTTATTTTGAATGTTCATTTTGAAGCAGGATTTTTGTGACTTACTCCCCATGCTCCATGTCCATACTAATGTTAACAGATGTCCCACCTTCCAAAACAGAGAGGCAAGCTTGGCAGCTCTTCCCACTTCGCAAATTTAATTATGGCTGCAAATGTGATAACGGAACAACCTTTCCAAGTTTTAATTGGATCTGCATTTGGCACAAGCAACCTTAGTTTTCTACCATATGGATAACGTTGGTGCAAGGTGCTATCATGTGCCCTTGCTGTGAGTTAGTCAACTTTTGATTATCTGCAGAAGAATCAGCCACGTAGTAGATCAATCATGGCTGTTTTATAACCTTAGCGAGCTATCCCTGTACCTAGTAAGTAGCTGGACTGCCTTTCCACATTGTCACTTGGTTTAGTCTTGGGAACTGTAAACTTATTTTGATACTGACTTGGCAGACACCAATTATTAATCTGATGCCAACTTATCACTCCTTGCCATCAGATAATCTTCCAAATGCAATATTCACAGATCTTAGATGTGTACTGCATTTTAGGATTTGAAGAATATAGAAAAAGTTATGATATGGATAGTAGTCCTGTGGCTAGGAAAAGTAAGCATTGTGGCTGAAAAAAGCTGAGTTTCAGAAAGGTTCAGTGCCTCGTCCAGGATCATCTAATGAATTAGGACTGTGACTTTAGCCTTAGGGCTCTAAAGTCCCGGCCCTTGCTTGTGTATGACACTTTCCCCAAAAGGACAAGAGGATTATTTAGATGATCTGCTATTTTGAATTATGTGTACTGTAGCTTCCCTTTATTAGTATAGGTAACAGAGAGCTTGAGCTTGAATAACATGGGGAAAGATGGTATATATAGATAAAGTTAAGCGGGGACATCTCAATACCATGTCTGTTAGCTTTGCAAACGTTTCTCACTGTCCCACTTCTTAGAACTTAGATTCTCATGTTTTCAGGCAGGGCTGTGTGGCAGGCCTGTGGTAGTTCATGGAATAAAGAGAAGGTGGACATGAGGTATAAATGGACAAGAGATAGGATCTGGTAGTACGAACAGTGCCTGAGGAATTAAAGTGGTTATCATGGACATGTACAGTTCCAATCCAAAGTCTCTGTACTGGATACTTGTTAGGTACTTGCTGGGCACTGGTTAGGCCCTGGGGATAAAAAAGATGCCTAAAATATATTTCAGGTATTTATTGTCTACAGGGAAAGAAAAATATAAATAATTATGATACCTAGTAAATATAGAAGCAATGACAAGTTTGAAGTGTTATTGGAACCCAGAGGAAGGACCAACTAATTCCATATGGTGGTGAATTTCAAGCTTTCCTGGTTTAATTTGGGCACATATGGAAGAGCTAAGGCCTTTTAAAATCATGAAGTTAAAGTGAATCTCTTGAGTCAAATGAAGATATAATTCCAAATTAAAGCTGAGTGCGTAGAAATACTTAATCTTGCAAGACCATAGCTAAATCTTTTAAATCAACTGTTTGGAGCCATATTTGGAAGGAGTCTTTTCAGTCACACTGTGTATAGTCAGCATAAAAGAATGATGCTGAATAAAGCAGAGAAATAGCTTTCAGTAGCAAAGCAGGACCGATCATTGGGGGATACAAATCTAAATAACTGAAAGCCTTCTATTTAAAAATCTGCTTTGGTCACAATAACTGTCCTGGATGATTCTAAGGCATGTTGAAATAGTGTTCTGGGCATCAGTGTTTCCACGGAGAGGACTGAACAATGTGGCCTGGGCTGGGCTGGGGGTGGGGAGGTGGAAGGGATAAAGCCACTTTATGAAATGCCTTACTGTCTAGGTTCAGAGCAAGAAAGTGGCTTCTTCATTTTTTCAAAAACTCATTTTCAGGCCATTAGGTCTCCTAGCAGCGGAATGGTTTCTGGAACCCACGTTTTCTTTCTTGTGCCAAAATAGGAGTATTTACCCAGATGCAAAAGATGAAAAATAATGACATGAAAAAAGATTAGAGTGCTTAAAAAATATGGATTTAATTAAGCATTCTACCATTTGGGGTTGGAGGGATTCACATTTGGAGAAGCATATGTAAGATGTAACTTCTGTTTTTTCACTACCATAGCCACCTTGGTCCTAATGTGGCCTAGTCCTTGGCCTTCCTCTTGGCCAAATGGGTAGGTTGGAAATGATCTTCTATCTTGTTTTTTTTTTTTACTGAATATTACCTGATTAAGGCAATATCCTTTTTGTTCCTCTGGTACAAAAAGACAAAGTGCTGTGGGTTGGGTGTGGGTATGTGGTTGTGTGTTCCTGAAAATAGCAGAAATAGTGGAACTTACAGTAAGTTAGCGTGAAGGTCTACAAATTTATTTTTTCTGTTGTTTCTCCCCAGAAATAGCTATAATTGTGCCATGGCCACAATATAAAGTAATTTGGCAGTATGATCTACTGAAAAGGGAATGGGTTCTTGGCCTGAGAAGTAAATTTGAATCCAACTCTTGCCGCTTACTAGCTAGTAAAAATGGCCTACTTCTGCTAAAGTTTTCTCCCCTAGTAAATGCAGATTATTCCCATTTTACAGACTTACAGTCCCTTTTAAAGCTTCCCCTAGTTTCCTCTGGGAGTCCCCAGTGTTTGAGCACAGGAACACATGCTTCTGATATTCTCTGCTTTCTAGTTGAGGTTCTGACTAGCTCTGCAGTTGCCCCTCCCCGACTCTCATTACAGTGTGGCCTCAGGGGGTTCGATGCCATCTGTGCTGAGAGGGAACTCCAAGTACATGGGAACCTGGGTTTGGCAGTGGGCTTGGTGTGATGAAGATGGCACTTACTCCAATTCCGTCTTGCTTCATAACGTTGAAGAAGCACATTTTGTTCCCAGCATATCACCTATCGTTTATCAGATCTTCTACCTTCTGAACTCAGTTTCTCTCTATAGGATTTTAACACCAGTCCTTTTGGCCGGGAGGGAGCAATTCCCTCCATATCTAATTCTGTCCTATGTCATTGACTCAAGCCTCCCTGCACTAAAGTCTTCCCCTAACTGCAACCTTATACCATAAAATCATGTGAATAGATACCCAGCAGTGTCACCAGCCTGCCAGTTCTGTAAACGACTCAGTT
Source organism: Crocuta crocuta (assembly GCF_008692635.1). Lineage (NCBI taxonomy): Eukaryota > Metazoa > Chordata > Mammalia > Carnivora > Hyaenidae > Crocuta > Crocuta crocuta. The sequence continues at coordinate 2,895,055 of NW_027529669.1, forward strand.
CTGAATCTCACTTTTGAATCTCTGAAACTCAGAGAAACCGCAAAGAAAGCAGTCTACTCTCTTGGTAACTGGAAGGCTTCATGAGTTAGTATGCTGTAGTAATAGTTCAGAAAGTAGTAATTCTGTTGCTTATCAGATCCGTTTCAAGACAGATGAATGCAGTGTACTTGGTCAGTACAAACAGTTTTGATAAGTGTATACTGGATTCATGTGAGTTCTAAGAATAGAGCAACAGAATTTTAATTCAGTAAATAATAATACTTGGAAGTATACAGTGGCCTCTTAAAATACTTCCAGAATCATCTCACTTTTTAAAAAAAAAAGTTTTTTTTTGACAGAGACAGAAAGTGCAAGCAGGGTAGGGGCAGAATCTCAAGCAGGCTTTGCACTGTCAGCACAGAGCCCAGTGTGGGGCTTGAACCCTCAAAACTGAGATCATGACCTCAGCTGAGATCAAGAGTTGGATACTCAGATGACTGAGCTGCCCACGCACCCCAGAGCCATTTCACTTTTGAAAATCTAAAAAAATATATACTCATTTCAAATATGCCTTGATTTAGGCATCACTTAGCATATATTCATTGTACTTTACAAGGAACAGTTATAATAGCTAATGAGTGTAATAGATGACATTTACTAGGTATTTACTGAGGTCAGGCACAGTTCTAAGCATTTTACATATGTTAATACATTTAATCCTCTTTACAACCTTATGAGGTGAATACTGTTATTAAAATTTTACAGATGAGGCTGAGGGTAGGAGAAATTAAGTAGTCTGCCAAAGCCACACAGCCAATAAGTGGTGGAGTTGAGTTTGTTGAACCTATACAGTTTATCAGTTTTGTTTAATTTCTTTTATATACTCCTTTATTTTTAAAATATTCTTCTATAATACTATTACATTGCATAATAGGTATTTAATATCTTTCTTTCCCCACTAGATGATGCTTTCAAATGTCAGGGCTATGACTTAATGTAGTTTAGTGTTCCACCTGACACATGGTTAGAACTAGTGTCTGCTGCATGTGGAACAGATTATCATTGGTGAATCTCAGGAATATTTTTCTGCTTCTCCTTTGTGTATGGCAAGAGTGACTGTTAGAAATAGCAAAGAACATATGGACTCTCACACTGTTACCAACCAATCTGAGAAGAAAAGCCGTTCCCAGAGGAAGAGTTATGTAACCATTTGAAAGATGACACTAACAAGACAATGAGCTGGTATAACTAGTGTGTAGGAAAGTCTCAAATGAGTGACACATAAGGGCTGTGACTCAAAAGGAGGGAGGGGTAGCAGTCCTGGGAACTACTGAATTGCTCAAAAGCATAGAGTAAGTTAGTGTTCAGTCAAAGACTAAAACTGGATTCTTTATCATCTACCAGGTTACCAAGGAACTAGCTGTTAGATAAAATAGATTAATACGGGTCAGTTTAGACCCATGTGGATCAGGAGAATTAGAGGTTAAAAAAAAACAAAACAAAAACAAGCGAACACCTGAAGTTACTGATTTCCAAATGTTTGAATGATTGAATAGCAAACTCACTTGATTTTATAAAGCTCCTGAGTCTATAGCCTGTTAGTTCACTCAATTACTCAGTTGCTTACTCACCATATTTATAATTAGTGCTTACGATGTACTAAGCTCTGTATTAGTCATGAAAGCCTCTGGTTTTGAAAGAGGAGAAATGAAAGCCCCAAGTTTTAGAACAACTTCTCTGGCTAGGCAACCATTTCTTACCACCAACTTGGCATTGTGGGAGGTGTTTAAGAAACAACTGATAATTTTAGACTTGAATAATTTAAGTTAGGTGGAATTAGAGATTTAAGTTAGGTGGAATTAGAGACTTGACTAGTTCCAGTGATTTACCTAGAGTTTTTTGTATACCTTCTATATTCAAACATTGAGAGTAAAGTGATAAAAAGTTCCTGCACTTAAGTAAATTACCGTGTATTTAATTAGGATTTATAGTGTGTCTATAAACCAGAAGCTGTGGGAATAAATAGGGAAGATCTTTTCATGTAATAGAAGATGGATAATTTTTTAAAAATGTTTTTAAAATGTTTGCTTATTTTTGAGACAGAGACAGAGTATGAGCAGGGGAGGGGCAAAGAGAGAGACACACACACAGAATCCGAAGCAGGCTCTAGGCTGAGAGCTGTCAGCACAGAGCCTAATGCAGGGCTCAAACCCACAAATCTTGAGATCGTGACCTGAGCCGAAGTCAGATGCTTAACTAACTGAACCACCCAGGCGCCCCTAAGATGAAGGATGTCTTAAGTTCATTGATACTTTGGGCTGAGCCTGTGCTTACAATAATCCATGTTCTACTCTTCCTCTTAGGTACCAACATACTTAGCATTTCCAGATTCCTTTGTAGTTAGGTATGACAATGTGATTGAGTTCTTATAGTAGAATGTGAGCAGAAATGTTGTATATCTGCCCATAAAATGTTCTCAGGTGTTGTCCTTTATTTCTCCATCTGCTGGTAGAAAGGAGAGGGCTTCATGAACCTAGAGCTGGGTGAAGCCATGATTTAAAAGAAACTGGGATTTAAAAAAATGACCTGTTTCACTCAGCATAATACCTTCTAGTTCCATCCATGTTGCTGCCCAAATGGCATGATGGGCATTGAGGAGGGCACTTGTTGGGATGAGCACTGGGTGTTGTGTGTAAGTGGTAAACCACGAGAATCTGCCCCCAAAACCAAGAGCACACTTTAAACACTGTATGTTAGCCAATTTGACAGCAAATTATATTTTTAAAAATGAAGAAAAAATGACCTGCACCTGAGAAAACTTTATTTTAAGGAAAGTAGCCTAATGATGTGGGTCAGGTGCTGTGTTAGTCGAGACTTTCTAAAAAAATGTTTTTAAATATTTATTTATTTTAGAGGAAGATATAGGGAGACCTGAAGCAAGATCAAAGAGATTCATAACCTGAAGCAAGATCAAAGCTTCAAGCTGTCAGTACAAAGCCTGATGTGGGGCTCGAACTCATGAACTGCAACATGACCTGAGCTGAAGTCGGATGTTTAACCTACTGAGCCACCCAGGTGCCCCAGTTGAGATTTTTTTGGTAGTAAGTTATAGAAAATTCAGTTCAAATTGGTTTGAGCCAAAGGGAGTTTATTGGCTCCTATGCCTGAAAATTGTAGGCCATTAGTCTGTATTAGTAGGATTAGAAACAAATTTTCTAATTTCAGAGGTGGGAAATGGAACAGATTCTTTTTCTCCTAGAGTAGAGAATGGAAATAGAATCACTTAATATAGATAAAATATAAGCAAGCTTTAAGGCAACCACTTGTCTTTCTTAGAAACAGGGAACAAAATAAAGCATGCCGGCAGGAGGGCAATTAAGAATCAATAGATTCTCACCAATATGGCCAAGTAAATGGTAAAGATGTCCTGACAGTCTGTGATCCTCATTCTTCTAAAAAGTTAGGTCATTTTTTTGTTCTGACAAGATGAGAGAACAGTGGTCTAGTGAGTGACTCTCAGCAAGTATATTAGCAGAAAGACAAGCTGGTGTATGTCTTACCTTAGGTTGTCCAGAAGAGATGGACCTTCCTTTTTACAGAATCACCTATGTAAGAGTTGGGTAACTCAAGTACATCAAGTTTTACCAATGCATTTAGGCAATGGGACTGAATGCAAAAAAGGGAAAATCCTCTATATAATTAAAAACCACCTATATATTATCATTTCAAATATAGCAGCTGCACGTAAATTTAAACTGCTATGGTATTGTCAAGTTTCATCAGCCAGCATTTCATCAGTGGACAAAAGCTTTTAATAGGTCATAGAAATTATCTAGGCCATAAAATGATCTAGGCTATCAAAGGAAGAAATTGTTTTTACAAAGAATTTGGAAGATCCCAGGGACTTGTATCAAGATAGTGTTTCTGGCTTGGTTGGTTCCACATTCTCAAACAAAGGATCATTCTCCTTATTTCTTGGTTGTGCTTTTCTCTGTGTTGATTCCTTCTTAGGCGGGTTCTCTGTCTAAGGTGTCAAGGCTGTCACTAGTAGCTCCAAGTGTTACATTCCATCCCCTTATTAACCAGTAGATAGATTCTTTCTTCCCCCAAACTGAAAGGTCCTATGGCTGGATTATGGAATCTATTTAGATCATGAGCTTATCCTGAATTAATAACTTCCAGTGCATCTCTAAGACTTGATGATACAGTTGGCCAGCCTGGATCACATGCCACTCAAACCACATAGACTGGGATAACCAGGAATTGTTGAATCAATGGCTGTGGCACCATGTAGTAGGCTTCCCAGCTCAGGATCATGGGAGGGCTACTGCAATTCCCCACTTCAGAAATTTTTACTTTTAGCATTCTCCTTCCTAATACCTATTTATTTTTTATTCAAAAATTTTCTTATTACAGGAATCAAAGGAATCAGAAAGCAAGTTAGGGCACACATGTACACACACACACAATTCATAAACAGTTATTGGAAAGGTCGTTGGGTATCTCACAGGATCAAAGGAAGCATGCGTATACAGGAGCAAGGGAAAACAGCCCCTAATATCTCAGAAGTAGTAGTTGTGTGGTCTTTTCAATGATATCAGTGTTACTCCACTCCAAAGACTTTCAACCTTTGTCTCTCAATAAAAAATTTCCCAGTTGTCAGAAGAGTGCAATTTGTTAGCTTATCCTATGTCAAATGTAAACCTCCAGATGATTAGGTTGTTGCTGGGAGACTGACCCATGTGATACAACATGCAAAAGATACTACCACCTCTTTTTAAAGTTGAGGAAATTATGTTCATGGAAATGAACTTTTACACTAGTATATGGCTAATAATAGCAGAGCCAGTATTTTAATACAGTTCTAATTAGTTTATTTTTGTTCTGTCTATAGCACTGGGTTACACTCCCTGGATTCTAAGCTGGTTTTGCTTTTACATTTGCATGCCTTCGTTTGCATTCTGCTAATTTTTAGTTTTAATCAGGTTTTTTTCCGTTCTTTTCCAGTCTATACCAACAGAAGCAGTCTTTGGGGATCGCATATAGTTGACATCAGTATTGAAAGTGGGATGTTCTCATCAAAGAGGCTGTACTCCTTGGACAATTGTTCTCCCTCTCGCAATAAGTTTTCTTTTTTTTTTTTTTTNAATTAAGCCACCCAGGCTCCCCTCGCAATAATTTTTCTGAGAGTTCTCATTTGTAGAATTTTTGAGTTTACGTTCTTTTATCACACCACCCTGACCCCATCCATGAATGTCCGTGATTTGAAAATTCCAATCCCTAATAGTTTTTGCTCACAGTATGTGGAAGGAAGAGTTGGAAGACTATTTCATAGTAAGCATAAAATGTGGCTAAACCCAATAGAAATATAGGTGATGGCACAATTCTATTAGGAGTGATAGAGCTCCTTCCTCAGTCAAAAATCTGGTGTCTTGAATTGGCAATTAATTGCTATTGACACAGATCAGGAGATCTTCTAAAATACTTTTTTGGAAGTTATAAAAAATATATATGCAGACAGCAAAACTCAGTTTAGAAGCATCTCTACATAAATTCTATACAATGTTTTATAAGTTTTTTTTAATAAGGTTATTCTGAGGTTAAGTTCTAATCCTTTTCACTAAGGTAAAAGTAATGTGCTTATGGTGTCCCTATTTGGCTTTCTTTCACTATTTTTCTGGAAAAGCTTCATCTGATCTTAGGCAGATCTTATCCCACACAGTTTATGCTGGGCTAGTTGCTTCATACTGCTAAAGAATATTAAAACACACAAGGTTCATTATTCTCAGAGCTGACCATTGTTCACCTTTCACTGTTGAAGGATGGAGTCCTCATCACTGTCTCCCCATTTTAGGAACTTCCTGCTGCCTTTAGCTTTCACATGCCTTTCCCTTGTACAGTGCTTCAGTTTTCTGTTTGGTCTCTGATCTATAGGACTGAATAAAACCATTTCTAAGTGTGAGATAGCTTGAGAAAAGCTTCCCTTCTGTAGAGGTAATTTGACTCTGGTATAGCATTATCCAATACTCCCTTTATTTTCTAGCCCCTTGATCCCTTTACATTGCCCCTGTCTCCTTCTTCTTCCTCCTCCCTGGTTGCATGGCTAAGTAGAGTGTCTCCAAGCATTTCAGGTCTACATCAGTGTAGGCTAGGAAGCACACATGGACCTGATCTGCAGACAGTGCTGTGGAAGGGAAGAAACTTGTCAGAAAACATGGAGGTTGATACATAGCACTAATGTCTGATCCTATCCAAGGCAATCTGGCTCAAGGAGAGTAGGGCTGTGTTCATGAAACTCCTGAACAGAAAAGGAAAGTTGTCAGGCCAACAAATAAAAGATTAGCACTTAGAGCCCACAAAGTATTTCTACATGCATTTCCTTTAATCCTCATGACTCTGAGGTACATGGCGTTATGATGTTGCTTCTCAGATGAAGCTCAGACTTAAATGTTCAGAACTAGAGTTTTGTCTGATTCAAGATCTAGTTCTGAATCCCATCTCTTGCTCAGATGTCTCATAATGCCTTCTTAACACAGAAACAAATATCCTGCATTGCCTTTTGTGTGAATATGATGGGGTATAGGTCTTTTAAATGATTCCCTTAAAGAGGGACTTTTTACACAAGAAGGGGATCTATATATAGGGCAAATACAAGGACACTTGCTGTAGACGAAGGATCAAGAATAAGTTGCAGATGAAGAACAAATGACCAGCAATGGGGCAAAGAGGGACTGGCTGGTTTTTCTGTAGCTTAGGAATGCACCCAACTTGTGTCTTCTCTAACAAATAGAGAAAAACAAACTGCATTCCTTTGCATGAAAATATTATATTCATTTGAAATTTTGAAAATCTATATTAAAAATAATTCAGGGATGCCTAGATGGCTCTGTTGGTTAGGTGACGACTCTTGATTTAGGCTCAGGTCATGATCTCAGGAACAGGAGATGGAGCCCTGAGCCAGGCTCTGTGCTAACAGCGTCGAGTCTGCTTGGGATTTTCTTTCTGTCTCTGCCCCTACTCCCCCCCCCCCCTTCTCTGCCCCTCTCCTGATAGCACTTGCTCTCTCTGTCTCTCTCTCAAAATAAACATTAAAACAAAAATCNCCCCGCCCCTTCTCTGCCCCTCTCCTGATAGCACTTGCTCTCTCTGTCTCTCTCTCAAAATAAACATTAAAACAAAAATCATTTAAATATGTCTGTATAAAAAGTCATGAAATTCTTTAAAATAAGGCAGAGGTTATGATTAGCAAAGGCAAAACAAAAAAGTCAGGGGAATTTTCTAAAGGGAAACTACTGCAGCAGTCAGAAGTTCCTTTTTTGGCATTGAAAAGAAGACCAACTTGTGTAAGGGGCCATAGTTGAGGTGATAGAGGAGGAGACTTGCTAAAACTTCTTCTCCCTTTAAGGTTTTTCATTCTATGAAGATGAAATCTCTTCATTTTAAGAGAAGCCTAAAATATGAAAAGCAGTCAGGGCTCTGTTTCTTGGCCTCACGGTGTTGCTGACACACAGCTGGAGACTGATTTATCATCATATCTAAGGAAAGCCTTTAACAAATGACAACACATATGGATATTAGGCAGTTCCTTTTCCCTGCATAAAACAAAGTGATAAATGGTGTGTGAATTTTAAAGACATAATTCCTCCAATAAAAACTCTAAAGCATGTGCTAGTGATTCCTCCATTTCAAATTTACAAGGCGATTCATGGGAGAGCATTGAGAAAAGTTAGTGAAGTCTATTAGTCTCTTATTTCAATGCCAGTCTTCACCATTTCCATACTTCATGTTTATAGAGTGCATTGTGTTTTTTTTTTTCCTTCAGGAGACTAAGGTGGGTTGGATTTATCACTAGCTTATCTCTCTCTGCCATTGTATGATATCCAATTTTTATTGTTGACAAATAAGGATGCTTTAAAGCAGACCACATAAGAAGTAGACTCTTAATCCATAAATCCTTGAATTTTATAGATGAAAACCTAGAAGGTCAAGCTAAGAGAAAATCAAAGAATATTCCAAAGTTTTAAGTGGCATCTGTCAGCAAGGCATCTATGGAAACCCAGTTACCTCCATTTCACAACCATATCTTCCTTTTCTTTGGACATTTCAATCCGATATTTGATGTCCTTAGGATCCTTTTTTAAAAAATTAGTTGTATTTTCTTTTTTAAGTTTGTTTATTTATTTTGAGAGAGAGCACAAGTCAGGAAAGGGCAGAGAGAGAATTCCAGGCAGGCTCTACAGCATCAGTGCAGAGCCTGATAAAGGGCTCAAACTCATGAAACATGAGATCATAACTTAAGCCAAGATCAAGAGTTAGACACTTAAGTGGCTGAGTCACCCGGGCACCCTTTAATAAATTGTATTAAACCATTGAAATGTTGGAGCTGTTTATTAAGCAGTTAAGCTAATGTAAACAAAACACTCAGGGACTAATATATAGTTCCCATATTTGGAAAGTGAGATTGAAAATCATTGGCCTCAAAGAGGAGAAAGTGACTAATCACTTCCAGACCAGCCTCACTCTAAGTAGCTGGTTCCTATACATTGCTCTTGGGTGCACACATGGCCTAGCAGACCCTTGATGTTGATGCCTTTAGGATTAAGTAGCCAACCTGGCATCAAGGTCTAGTCCAGGGGTTAGTAAACAAAAGCCAGTCAGCCAGCAGGCCAATTTCAACCTACTGTCTGCTTTTATGAATAAAGTCTTTAATTTTAATTTTCTGATTTCTTCAGAGAGCATCTGTGCATGCAAATGGAGGAGGGGGCAGAGGGAGGGAGAGAATCTTAAGTAGGCTGCATGCTTAGCACGGAGTCCAACATAGGGCTCAATCCCATGATCCTGGGATCATGACCTGAGCTGAAATCATGAGTCAGATACTCAACTGACTAAGCCACCCAGATGCCCCTAAAGTTTTATTGGAACACAGCCAAGCCCACTTGCTTATAGGTTGTCTATCGTTGCCTTTACAGCACAGTGGCAGAGTTGAGTAATTGGAATGGGTTGAGCCTGAAAACCCTCAAATATTTACCATCTGGCCCTGTACATAAGTAGTTTGCTTACCCCTGGTCCAACCCCATTCATACTAGTGTTTGAAGGCTGCAAAAGAGATTTTTGCCCCCTGCTGATTTTTTTTTCTTTTTCCAATTAAATACCTAGTGTTTGAAAGCTCATCAGATTGGGCCGTAGCCCAGATTCCATTCTTCATATTTAAACAGCCATTAGACCTGACATTTCTCAGTCTGTGGTTTTTCTTCTCTATTGTGTCATTTTAAAATACTTTTTAAAAAAAAGTTTATTTATTTTGTGAGTGTGGGGGACAGGGAGCAGTACAGTGAGAGAGAGAGGAGGGAGAGAATCCCAAGCAGGCTCTGTGCTGTCAGTGCAGAGCTTGATGTGGGGCTTGAACCCACAAACCGTGAGTTGGATGCTTAACTGACCGAGCCACTTAAGAGCCCCCATTTTAGAATACTTTTTTAAAAATTATTTTTTAATATTTATTTTTGATAGAGTGTGAGCAGGAGAGGGGCAGAGAGAGAGGGAGACACAGAATCTGAAGCCCGCTCTAGGCTCTGGGCTGTCACCACAGTGTGGCGGTTGAACACTCACAAATGGTGAGATGATGACCTGAGCTGAAGTCAAATGCTTAACTGAGCCACTCAGGCTCCCCAGAATACTTTTAATAGGAAGGTAAAGACATTTCTTGGCTACTTGGTTGGATTTATAAGTCTTCTCACTACTTGCCAACACCAGCAGAAATCTCCAAGTGGTTTTTCCCAGTGACTTTAAACCACTGAGCTGCTGCTGCTCACCTTGCATTCTGCTACCTCCACTGTAAGCCACATTTCTAGTGGTCATGACATGTGGTCCTGACAGAAATGTGCAGAGGACACAGAGGGCCCTTTTAGGTAAAGTGGTTCTGATATCCACAGGAGTTTTCCTTGTTGCAGGAATAGAGATTGCAACAAGGAACTAACATTCTTTTTAGTGGGTTTGAGTTGAAATCCTGAAACTATAATGTTTCTTTCGAAAGCCTGCTCACAAATCCTGTTAAGCATGCAGCCCTTAGCACAAGTCCCTACTAAATTAAATATCAAGCAGAGCTAGGAAAGGACTGGTTGGTACATTTGATTATTTTATAAGGTTGGGGGAGAGAGAGAGGCAGTTTGAAACTGTAATTGCTGCTTCTCCCTTGTTGCTCCTCTAGATTCCTGAAGAATTGTAAAAAGTTCCGCGCTCATGCTCTCCTGGCTATGCATGTTCAGTCGTGTCCTCCATTCTGATACCAGGTGCCCACTGTACTCACCCAGAAAGCATGGGGGAATTCAGTGCTGTTTTCTTTTGTATTGCTGAGACTTTATTTTTTAAACAAGAAATGGCTATCTTTGGGGCATTTGGCCATATCATCTGAGGCAATAAAACAATTCAGCAGTCACTCACAACTTGTAAACATCTGTTACCTCAGGTCTCCACAATTCTGCAACCAGAGCTTAAATTCTCCAAATATCCCCTTCCCCCTAATGTTGAAGGGGGGAAATAAAAATCACCAAATGAGAGCTAGAAGCAGGAGTATATTCTACTACACAAGCCACGTTATCTGGACAATGTGCAATAATTGAGTTCTAATCCCTGGTTGGCCTTTATCTAGTCATGTGCCCTCAGGGAGTCGTTTCCTATTACTGGGTTTGTTAATTGTAAAAAAAGGAGAAAGATTAGTCTTGATTTAAAAAAAAATCCTTTTGGCATATACATTCAGATTGTACTCAAATTCTGAACTGTAAGGGCTGTCAATCTCTCGAATAGGCTCTTAGAGAAAGGCAGTCTTGGAAAATTTACTGTCTTATGTCATCCTCCCGCTGGCTCTAAATAAACCTATTTAGAACTTGCAGCAGGAGCGTACAAATCCTTGAATACCCTTGATAGGATAAACGGTTCTTCTGTTTGGAAAGTTGTGCTTCTTGACCAAATGGGCATCTTTGGCAGGTGCCCAAAGATAGAATGTTTCAGGTAGAATAGTGAAAAAAGAATGGGGGTGGGTAGCTGCCTTTCCCACCAGATCTGCTGAAACAACCCTGACCATCAGAAGAGATGTTACAAATAGATGGCCTTTCACAAACCAAAGGTGGTGGTGCCATTTTACATATTATCTCACCTAGAGCCAAAGGGATAAAGGATAAACTATCCAACTTCCTTCCTAAGCCTATAATTTTCTGATTTTATAAGTGATGAGCCTCTGATTTTCTTAAGACTACAACTGGAACTTTGTTAAGCATACATTTTTATTGAGATAAATCTTGCCTTAACAGCTGCAGGTGGGACATAGTTCATTAGGGACGTCTATATTAAGAGATCTGTAATCCTCCCTCAGTTTTATAGGAAAAAAAAATCTCGACAGTGACACCATAATATTTGACCTTAATAACTGCACCTGGAGTCATTCACCAAGAATACCAGAGGAATTTTGCCAACAAATTTAGCTCTTCACATTAACAATAAATGGTTCTGAAATCACATTCATCTGCACTTTTTAGGAGGTTCTAAAAGAGCTCAGTTAGCCTTGATGAATTAGTTCTTTCTCTGAAACATAACTCATTATTAGCACATTTTATGGAAACAGCAGTAATCCAAATTGTTAGTAATTTAAGATGCATATTTTAAAAGTGCATGATTTAATTCAGTGCAATGGATGAGATTAAGAGTAAATTTGCTCCCACCTGTCATGAAATATAGTCCGTGGAAATATTATAACAAAGAGGAGGTAGACTTGGTAATATAGGATGCTTGGGGATATAAATCAGTGCATGTCTTTTTACCCCAGCATTTCATTCAGGGGTCCTGTGTAGAAGTAGACTGTTGGCCTGCCCATGGGGACTAGTGATTCTTCATTGTTTCTAAGTCTACAAGCATTTAGAATGCATCTTTCTTGGGACTCTTCAGAAAAGAAAGGTCTATTGAGGAACAGGAAGAAAAACAAAAGCTACATGGTCCAAGCTCTAGGACCTTTCTTCTTACACCTTGAACCACAGTATATTAGTGAGAGATTTATGGTCAGTCTTATAGGAGGTGAGAACAAGACCTTTAACCCAACCGTCTCACCAACAAGAAAGTCATCTATCCTTACGGCACTGCCGTAGGTCAAGACCCTTAAAGTTTTCACCTGGGAAGCTGATTGCAGTAGCATTGTAACTGATTGCTTGCAGTCGGTTTTGCCCCTGGCCTGCCTACTTTCCACATTGTTAACAGAGTGCTCTTACTGTAATAGAAATTAGATCCAATTCCTCCCATGCTTAAAAATCCTTCTTTGTCTCCCACAACCCATAACCATCATGATAAAATCCCAGTTAGTCAGAGTAGTACTTAAGCTTCTACCTCAGAATATGGGCTCTGTCTGTACCACTAGAGGAATATTCTACTCTAGTCAGATCGATGTACGTGTAGTTTTTCAAATGGTTTCCTGTTCTCATGTTTCTGATCCTTGTATGTGTCATTCACTTCTCATTTGAGCTGAAACTGGAAAGATGAAAAGTGATAGCTAAAATTCACTGGGCACTTAATTATGAGCCAGATACAATTCTGAGGGTTTTACGTTTATCGTTACATTCAGTACTTTCATCCACAGGATGATGGAGGTGCTCTTATTCTCACTTGGTAAAGGAGGATCCTAAGTATAGAGCAGTAAAGTAACTTGCCTGAGGTTACCCAAGAAATAAGAATCCAACCTGGGATTCCAAGCCATATGCTCTACATCATAGTACTACAATGCCTCTAGGGCTCCGGAAGCATTTACTTAGCTGCTACTGCAACATTAAATTTAGTGTTTCATTAAGAAACTCCTATGATACCCCAGAACTGAGGACGGTGCTCTTTGTATCCTGTCCTGTGTTATAACATATCACATAGCATTGCTCATGCTAAGTTCCAGAAGAGGCTGGGATCTCCTGCCTTTTTATTCCAGTTTCTCCTGCCTTTTTATTCCTAGGGCTCTGTAAACCTTTGTAGAAGGGAGGAAAAACTCATTTGTTTTAAAAATTTCTATATTTCTAGTCAGTACCTTAGCCCTAGTAGGTAGTAGGTATTCTACTAGCCCTAGTAGATGGTCGTAAATGTTGGGCGATGAAAGAGAAAAGGAGTTTATGGGCTCTTGGTGCCAGTAGGAAATAGGAGTAGATTAGCTTCCATTAAAATGGCAGCTATATTTCTTTTCAGTTTTTGCCACTCCTTTAATTACAAAGTCCACTATCCGATACGATTATGAACTATAAAGAAAACTTCTCTTAAACAAAAAGAAGAAATTTGTCTTGTGTAGCCTTTGACTTACAGGGTACATAGCACACTTCTTAATTTTAGCAGAATGATAAAAATTACAACAAAACTTTTCTGGATTGCTATTTACTATAGAAATACAAATAAATGGGAGACCTATATGCCAGGTTCTAGTGTGAACATTTTATATGATTTTATTTACTCATCATAATCTTTTGGATAAGCATTATTATCCCCATTTTACAGATGAAAAAAATGAGATGATTCCGTATGTTGCTGCGAGCCACACAGAGAGCAATATGCAGAGTGGAAACCCAAACCAAGATCTGCCTGATTCCAAAGCATGTGTATGTGATTTAAAGCCTGTCCAATGGCATGGTGTCTTGAGGCCAGGGGCATGCCCATGTAGCTGATTATTCTTTGGGATTACAAGTTCAAGTAAATTCAACAGTGAAACAAACCTATCCACTTCATTATACAAGGGCAGGTCTTGTATATTGGGTTTCAGTGTAGTAGAAAGAAGGCATGATTTACTAATGATAAAGAGAACTCTGATGCTAGATTGCTAGTGTGAATCCCTGTTACGTGTCCCCCGTTAGCTTGTTACGTGTCCTTGGGCAAGTGACTGAACTCCTCTGTATCCAGTTTCTACACCCGAAAAACATGTGATAATAAATGAAACAGTTTATAATAATAAAACCTACCTTCTGGAGTTGTTAGATTTTCTTGATCACTGATGTAAATTAGAGCTTCCCTATCAGCTTTCCAGCGCTGATGAGATTAAGCCAGAATTTCCATGCTTACTTAGTTTAGTGCTTCTGCTCTCTGCCTTTTTTTTCCCCTGACTTCCAATATGCCACTCTTCATTCCATACTCTGCCGCAGGATGGAGGCATGTGGTCATGAATCCAAAAATGCCTTTTGCTAATGCACTTCTTTCCCCAGGAAGTGATGAAAGTTTCCTGCTTCAGCTTTAACAGTCATGCAGTTTATGTATACACCCTGCTATATAAATTGCAGTCAATTACTTAAGGTTAGCAACTGAAATTCCCAGTAGTAGTAAAGAAGCTAGCCATTTGTAAGTCATTTGTAGTAATCTTTAGTAACCGATAATTAGACACTAATTAGCTCATTTGCTTAGTGTTGTTTTTACTTAGTAAGACATTTAATGAGTTAATTAGAAGAAAAAGAATTGAATGGTAATTAAATGCCAATTAAAGGGTTTTATATGTAAGCACAGTACATTGGTTAAATAATAACATTTAAAACAAAAACACTGAACTAAATGTTTAAGGTAATGTGATAAGAATAGTTTTATCCCCTATACTGATTTTCAAGGTGACTTAGTCTTCCTTGGGTGTACACAAGTCTCAGGTTGTCAGAGTTTCTCATCCTCAGTACTGTTGACCTCTGGAGCCTGATAATTCTTCGTTGTGGGGGCTGTACTATGCATTGTAAGAAGTTTAGCAGTATTCTTGTCCTGCTAGAAGCCAGTAGTACTTTCCCTTCTGTGACAACAAAATAGCTCTGGTCATTGACAAACATCCCATGGGAGTCAAAACTGCCCCGGTTGAGAACTACTGGGTTCCATTAAATATTTATGTTTTTTTTTCTTTTCCTCATCGTTACTTCATTTTTCACCATTTACCTGAAGTTGAAATTATGAAGTTCATTGTAACATCTGTAGACTCTAGTGACTAAACAGATTGCTAAGAATGTGGCAAGAGCACTGAATTTGGTACTTAAACACTTAGCCTCATAGTAAGTGTCCCTCTTACAGAGTATATGATCTTGAGCACTAATGGAACATCATTGCATATCATATATGTACAAAGGGTAAGGGAGTTAGTTTCCAGTTTTTGTGTCAGGTTCTAAGATGTGTAAAATAAAAATTGCTTTGCCATATGACTTTTAACCTTTTGATC
Source organism: Crocuta crocuta (assembly GCF_008692635.1). Lineage (NCBI taxonomy): Eukaryota > Metazoa > Chordata > Mammalia > Carnivora > Hyaenidae > Crocuta > Crocuta crocuta. Next base: position 2,910,218 of record NW_027529669.1, read on the forward strand.
ACAAGGTTCATCTAGAACCTTCCCTGACCCACTGGCTATTTTTTCTTTGATTCAAATATAGTTATTAAATGCTTTCTATGTGCCAGTTGCTTTTCTCAGCAGGATACAGTAATGAACAAAACAAATGTATGTTATATTAGACTGACAGCATGGAGACAAAGAGCAGGGATGGAGAATTCATTTTTAAGAGGTTCTGCTAGATGTTCCCACTTAGAAGGAGTCAACTTGAAGGAAGAGAGTAAGTGAACCAGGTAGATATCTGAGGGAAGAGTGTCCAGGATTGGGGTAACAGCCAGTACAAACCTGTTTCCTTTTTCTTACTCAAAATTTGAAAAGTTTATGAACTTTGGGGCTCCTGGGTGGCTCAGTCGATTAAGTGTCTGACTTCAGCTCAGGTCATGATCTCACGGTTCGTGGGTTCAAGCCCCACTTCGGGCTCTGTGCTGACAGCCAGCTCAGAGCCTGGAGCCTGTTTCGGATTCTGTATCTCCCTCTGTCTCTGACTCTCCCCTGTTTACACTGTTTCTCTCTCTCTGAGAAATAAATAAAAACATTAAAAAAAGTTTATGAACTTTAATAGACGTTGTTGATCTTGTCACTTATAAAATTGGACATTTGGTTACAAACATCTCAATTTTTCTTTTTAAAAAGGTCTTCATTCATACAGGATATATAAAAGTAGGCACAATTACACCTTTTAAATACAACAATTGGGATAATTTGAATAAATGGGTAATATTTTTGTATATCCCAACTAAGGATAGTAAGAGAAAAGTTTTGTTGAGTCAATTAAAAAATAGTCAAACACTGTTGTGTTAACTGTCTTCTAGTAACATTAATTAGCTGCTCTTGTCAATTTGAGTCTATTGACAAGACCTCAGCACCACATTAAGTAGTCACATTATGACCTATGCAATTTGAAATCCTCAGGATATCTATGAAAGCGCCACTCATTTTAATTAGAGAGCCTAATAAATCAGATAAATATTGGGTTTAGAATCTTAATCACACAATAGAAATCAGTCATAATTATAATGAAGAACCCGTGCTTTCATTGCGGGATGTTTTCATAATTCTTTTCATGCCACAAATTTCAAGGGCATATCCTGATTCTTCGTCTCGTATTGGGAGTCATCGAAGTTGATATTTCTGAAGTTATGTTTATGCCAATTAACACTACAGTTAATTCTGTGATAGACAAAGTCACAGCCATGATGTGTGTTTTACAGAATGTATCTTCCACCAGTCCTTATGTCAGTGTCTCTTGGATCTTTTAGAATGTCTTATTCTCTAGTAATTCCTCAGAAAAGGCACAAAGGAACTATATTCTTCAGTCCTTACATGTTCATAATAGTTGATCTGTGGGATTTATAATTAAAAGTCCCATTTGTGTGCAAAATTCTTGTCTCACATTTTCTTTAGTAACTTAACCTAAAATTCCTAGAATAATATTTATATATTTATATATATTTATATATATATAATATTATATACATAATATTAAATAATAATAATATATATAAATATTATTCCTAGAATAATATTTATATATATATATTTATAGAATAACATNTTTTTTTCTTTAAAGTTCGGTGGATTTATTAGACTATGTCTCACTTTGGGTTCTTCTGTGTTGATTCTCCCAGGTAGGTGTGTACCCTCACAGAATATTTTGTCAATACTTTTTTTTTCCTTTGTGGTAAAAGTTTTAAGAAAGTTTCCTTCAATTAAATTTTGTAATATTTGTTTCATCCTGTCATGTTGGTTTAAAACTTTAGAAATTCTGTTAGAGGTTTGTGTCTGATTTTATTTTTCCAGAGATGGTCATGCCTCCCTATATATTCCATCCCATATGTTTTCCTCAGTGTGACTGACACACTTTTCAGGAAGTGGAGGGAGTGGAGTCTGTTTCTTTTCCTTGAATCAGGATCATGTCTTGTGCCTACACTGACCAATGAATGACAAGTGATACTCTAGGACTTCTGAGGCTCGGTCAAAGGCATAATGCAGCTTCTTCCTGGTCCTGTCTTGGGAGGCTTGCTCTTGAAATCCTGCCTTTGAGTGTCAAGGAAACACTTTGCAGGTCACCTGGAAAGGCCATATGCAGGTATTCCAGCCAATAGACGCAGCCAGGCACTCAGAAAATAACCAGCATTGACTTTCAGGCATATGAGAGAATAGTTTTTAGATGATTCCAGCCTGCAGCCTTCAGATTGCTCCAGCTGACCCTGTAGACCTGATGGGGTAAAAATAAACTGTCCCATTTATGTGTTGTATGATACTCATAAACCATGAGACATCATACATCATTGTTATTGTTTAAATGCCTAGGTTTTGTGAATTGATACCCAGCAATGGAAAGGTAACACTGGTGTATTGATCTTGAAAAATGTTTTTCTATACCTGTTACTTTTTTTTCTTTTGTAACTTTTGTGTTTTATTCAGTCCTATGTTCTTTCTAATTTAGTTTTAATTTCTGCAATGATTTTTAGCAGTTAATTTCTTGCGTTCTGTCATCTTATTTCACCTCTTTTTATGCTGTACTTCCATATCTTATATCTATATGTCTTTTGGCTTATTTGAGAGTATAGGTCACAGTTTGATCCATGTCGTGGACTTGTTATGGTGTATTTTCATTATTTGTAGGGATGATAGTTTGTCCATTGTTCTCTATAGTTGCTTATGAGAATTTTGTACAGTGCTTTACCTCCATTCTTTTTGACTGCTCACTTTTATGAGAAACCGTTTTTCCTGAACATTCTGGCAGATGACTTGGGTTGAAGTAGCTATTCTAGTTTCAGGTGTCTAGAGCTGCTTCTTTGGTTTCTTTTTCTCAAAGTGAAGTTATGCCATCCATTCTGAGAGCTGCCTCCTCTGGTGCTCCCCTACCTTTGTCAGGGCCTAGTTTTTCCTGTATACTTTTCATCCCTCCCCTGTTCAATTGGGCATCTCCTTCTGGCAGTTTCTCCTCAGTTTGGGGCTTTGTCCTGGAAATGGGTTGATTAGTTTTAAGAGTTCATAGGGTCATCTTTTTTCAGTACTTTCAGACTTCTCCACAGATACCTTGTCACCCAGATGACTGCAAGGAAGTATGCTAACTCCTTCTAGGGTTTTCTGCTGTCCTCAACTAGCCTGTGATGTGTGTCCTCCAGAGGCTATCTGTTGTCAGTTTTGGGGTTCTTCTTTTCCCAGGTGCACATGGTGCCTGTGGCTTTCTTCTTTATCCTATATAGAGGCTGATATCACAAGGGCCTTTGGTTCTATGTGATTATGCCCCACCTGTTTATATTTTGGGGTTCATAGAGATCCCTTTATTATATAGATTGGTTGTGGATGTAGTTTGTGTGATCTTTTTTCTATTTTATTTGCTTGCTTTCTTTTTTCTTTAAAGTTTATTTATTTTGAGAGAGTACATGCAGAAGCTGGGGAAGGGCAGAGAGAGAGAGGGAGGGAGGGAGGGAAGGGGAGAATCCCAAGCAGCCTCTACATTGTCAGCACAGAGCCCACAAACCATGACATCACTACCTGAGCCAAAATCAAGGGTCAGATGCTTAACCAGCTGAGCCATCTAGGCATTCCTGTTCCTTTCTTTTAATGGGGAAATTCAGGGAGAATCACACTATATGGTTACCACTATCACTATTATTCCAGAATTGCATCTGTGCATTTTTATCTATCTCTTGTATGTGTTTCTGAGCCACCTCAGAGCCCTTATCTGTAGAGAGAAGACATAAAGAGTTGTGATGTGCTACCTCTCCCTTCTTAACAGCCAAACCACCAGGAAGATGGTGGTCAATGGAGCCATAATTTTTCCAAATGTTACCCATTGTAGTGCCCTAGACATAAAACTTCATATCTTGGAAATCTATTAGGCTTTACAGTGTGAAGAAATGCAGGGTTTCTTCTCGGCACAATTTCTTCCAGCCATGGCACACTTTGTCAACCGTTCCCCTCAGGCCTTTAGAAGCTTGAGAACCATTTGGAATGTGGAGGGAAATGGGGTAGAAGGGAGGTGAAGCAAAGGAAAGTGGTGAGGATTGTGCCAGCACTGAGTTCTTGAGTCCCGTGACTTTTTTAAATAAGAGAATAAATACACTGAAAAGTTTCTTCTCCATGTTGACTTCTGCCCAATACTTAGCTCGTAACAGCTGGAAAAAATCAGATGAAATGGAATAACACTCACTAAGCACTGTTGTGGGGAGGGGCTCTGGAGAGAAATGAGCAGGAAATATAATGCCCTCAGCCCCTCCTTTAAGCCCTTATCCTATAGATTGCCTTTCCTCAACTCAGAAACCTGATTCTCGCAAGCCTGTGTTGAGCACAGAGTCAGCTGAAATCCAGCTGTGTCCAACCTCACTTTGCTTTGAAGGTGTTGAGATTAGACTTGAATTACATTTGGGAAAATAATCTCTACTATTATGAAGCAAATACATCTTTAATGGTATTAAAAGGCACTTCAAGGTTTCTTTCTGCTCCCCCTCCCCACCAAATCTTACTTTCTAAACAACATATTGCTGAGTTAAGTGTAAATGAATCAGTAGCATATGGCTTAATCTTCTCTCAAATCCCCTTTGGGCTTGAGGAATTAATTGACAAACTTAGTAGCAAAGCTTTTTTGTAGTATTTGGAATCCCAAACTTAGGCAGCATGACCAGAACCATTTAAAGACTCCAATTTGAGTTAATGCCTTTCTCTCTGTTAAAGTCTTAAAGGGCTAACGGAATGCAGCCTTCATAGCTGACTACCTCAAGCTCCTGTGTCAAGAGTTACTCCATGTCTTTATTTCCCTAAGAATTTATTAGGAAATGAGCATCCATTCAGCTGCCTCCTGTGAAGTGAGACAGTCATGCATGGGCAAATTCAGAGATTGGGAAAACCGAGGTGGGCTGTTTCTTTCCTATCTAAGGATTCAGAAGTCCCTTGCATTCTACGTATCCCATAGAGAACTCAGAATGAGATAAAAGGAAGTAGGCTTATGATTAATCCTGAAAGATGATTTCTTGAAGTTTCCCCCTACAAATGTTAATTAAAATTCTCTTCTGTTTGCCACTGTTTAAACAGGAAAAGTCAGTTGGTATACAGATATGACTATGGGCTTTGGCACGTTGAAAGATGAAAGATAGGAGTACAGATCCCCTCTCTGTCTCTCACTGTTTATGGGGCTGGTTACCAAAGATGCAGAGCTGAAATGGCAAGTACATGGCAGGGGCTGTTAGGAACCCCAGTGAGCTTTTGCCTCCAGCCTGTCTGGAGGTGAGGTCTAGAGCTGAGGGCTCTGAAATAAGGCAAGATCAATCAAGACCAAACCCTCTGCTTAGCTTCCAGTCAGTGTTATTGTTGCTACAGACATGTTGAATGTAATTGAATAGTAATGAAGAACAATAGAAATTCTACCATTAGCCATCCAAAGGCCATATGCTTTCTACTTTTTGGTAACCACACTCCTACCACTTAAGACACAAATAATTGCCCTTCTGCTTCAGACATAATTTATTTAGCTCTTGCCTAACCCTGCCAACTTTCTCTCTTAGCCGGAGAAAGGAGAGGAGATGTTTTGTGTGGGGTCCCAGAGGCACACTACACTTGGCTGCTACCCCATTTTGGCTGTGGGTCTTCATCTTGTAAGTATCCATTTCTTCATCTATAACATGGCTATGTTAACATGTATCTCATCCTACTGCAGTGAGAACTAAAATTATGTAATAGACTCAGTGCAGTAAATGGCACATCACGGGCTCATTGTTAGATCTCTTAAAATATGCTGTCTCCTAGTTTATGAAGTGCTAGACCTCAGTAATGAGGATTACTTTATCTAGAAGGTGATAGGATAGGGTAATTGTAAAGTTCAGGTGGGTCTGTCTGGTTGTATGTAATTTGATTGAAAGTTTTAAAGCTGGGATGAGTTTTGGAAAGGTTATTCCCAAAAGCCCTATAAAAGACATGCTTATCAAAAGCAAGGTGCCCCTGAAACCTCAGGCTGCTGTTTTGCAACACTGTTACATGTGGAATGGAACCTCCTTTCCCCACAAATAACCACAAAATTCAATCAGTGTAATTACAGAAATCACAGCTGACTCATATTTTTTCTTCTGCTGTTTTATGTTGCTGTATTATCTCTGTCACTTGTTGCTTTATAGCTGTTTTATTTCCCTCATAATGTTTTGAGACATAAAACTTCAAATAACTATATTTTTTCTAATTTGGAAGAGAAAACCTAAATAGAAAACAAACATGGAAAATATTACTAACACCCATGTAGTCATGATAGAAAATTAATAAATGTGAAATCAACAAATTTATTTTTATTTCCAATCATTCTTTTAAATAGATGTCTCTCTATCTCATTAATTCCATTTTTTTCTTACCTAGAGTCAATCCTTACTGTAAATTTTACATGACTCCTTCCAGTCCATGTGTTTTTATTTTCAGTATATACAAACATAAAGCCAATATATAATACTCTTATATTTTGAAAGATTTATGTGAATGTTCAGAAACTTGTTTCATTTAACAATGTTTTACAGTGATCCATGTTGATAGACGCATAATAGATCTAGTGAATTCACATTATTGAATTTCATCATGTGACTACCAAGAAACTGTCCCTTATTGATACACATTTAGAATATTTCTAACTCTTGGCTATTTATTTCCCCAAATGCTTTAGTAGTTTGATAGCCTGTACATTTATGTAAGGTACGTAAGGCATATTTTGTAAAATGTAGCATAACCAGGAAGAGATAATGACTTTTGGAATAGAATTCTGTAAGACGAGGTTTTGTATACTTGGTGTACCAGAATCTTGACTATAATGAAATTGGTTCAATATGGGTTTTATCCAAAATTTGAAAATCCTACCTTCTCTATTCCACATGTTTACATATCTTGGAGAGGCAATTCAGTATTAGCTGTAGGTTCTACACAAGGACATAGTCACTTAATCAGCATAAATTTAGTTGAGCCTCCACTGTGCTGTCATTTTTGTGCAGTTATCATAGGGCTTACAAAAAAATAATCCACTGCCCATGGAGAGCTCATAATCTGTTGGGGAAGAGAAGATAGATAGCAGAAACAGCAGGCAGTACTTTGAACTGAATTTGTGCAGCCTTGGGAGGGAGCAGTGTGAATTCAAAAAGGAAATCTAAGTTGGAGGTAAGTATTGGGCCACTCTCAGAATGGGTGCCATTTACCCAGCTAGGGAAGAAGCAGCAAAGAATTCTGGATGGGTAGAATTCCATGAACAAAAGCTTGGAGCTTGGGACTACAAATGGCTCCTATCAACTGTTGGAAGGGATGAATGTTAGGGACACACTCCAGATGTCACTGTTAACAGAGTTAATAGAGAATGTAGAACATGTGACTTTAGGATCTGAGTTCTTTTTTACTTTCCATACCTCTTGTCTGATCTCTTCTCAGATTATAGTATAGTTAGTAGAATTCATCAGGACACATACAAGGCATGTAATGGAATGCCAGCATCTTGGGAAAACTAGAGGAGGTATCGAAGCAAAGCAAGCTAAAAGTTCCTCCTGCCCAAAGAAAGGAAAAATCAGACAAGGTGAAAGAAAGGTAGTGCTTGAAGGCTGTTTAATTACTAAAATGGTTTATGGAATTACCACCTGCCCTGAGCACTCATTTGGAAGTTAGAGCTCTGTGTTGTAATGGGAGGTTTGTAGAATTGTCTGAGACCCTGAGAAAGTGTAAGTTTAAAATGTGTAGCCATTCAGTTTTTTTTCTTCTTTCTTAAAAAAAAAAACAACAAAATAAAAACTTAAACCAAGGCACAGGAAATGTTCTAAATCTCCTCCGGGGGCTACAGCTGCTCTTTAGCACTCTCCTTCCTAGACATCACAACTACTTCACTCATGCATTCCCTCTCCCATCCCTCCTCATCCCAACTTTACCCCAACTCTGACTTCGCTTCATAGTGCATCGGGAAATTAAGATTTTGAGCTTTGGAGTCAAATTGCTCTACTTAGTCTTGCTTTCATTAGTTATTCACTGTTGGAGAAGTAAGCTAAAGAAAGATTATACTTATTCATAGAGTTACTATGAGAATGTGTGGTGAAGCATCATATACCTATGATGAAGATGTTGTTATCCTCAGGAAACCAAAGCTAAGAGATTTTTACCATTCACTCTCACTGAAAAAATTTCTGCAAGATATACTTTAGGAAAAAGAAAATTGTACCCACAAACAGGGAGTTTTGAGAATAAATGCTGATCAAAGAAACTTGTAAAGATACAGATACATCTAAATAATCTGTAATGGGGGAGGAGTTTATTGAACAATGTGGAACTAAAATACTGGAGAAAAGTAACACATAAGTATATTATTAAAGTTTAAATGTTCCACAGTTCTTGTTCAGAAAATGTGCAGAAATGTATCAACTTTTGACTTTAAAATTTTGAGGATGACCTCTACATGAGTAAAAGTAAGCTGTTTTCAGCCAGTAGTGGGGATAAAGGAATAAAGGAAACCTGATCAATAAATTGGAAGTTTGAAAAGGAGAGAAAATAAACATAGGGAAAGAACAGAAAAATCAGAGTAACTAGAAAGTGCAAAATAAAGTGATAGAGGTAAATAAATGTGTAAAAAATCACAATGTATATGGACTGAGTTTAATAGCAAGCACAGAGCCTGTCATATTGAAATAAAAAAGAATCCAGATATATTTACAAGGATCCACTTAAACTTAAGGATATAAAGAATTGGAAGTAAAAGAAAGGGAAAAGGTATATAGAAAGTATTAGCAGAAAGAAAGCTAGTGTAGGTATACTAATATTAAAATAGACTTTATGATCCTTAATAATGTGTTCTCATTTAATGAAAGGAGGAAAAATTCACTAGGACGATGTAGCAGTTATAAACTTATGCGTAATTCATAATACAAGCTAAAAACATATAAAGCAGATTAATAGAATTACAGGGAAGAGTTAACAAATGGACAAACATAGAAGGAAGGGCATTTTAACAAATGTCTCTTTGTAATTTGTGGGTTAGAAGAACAAAAAAAATTAAACAGGGATATAGAACAACCAAATTAACAATTCCGTGGAAATAAATGAATTAAATATTCAACAATTAGGGGATACATATTCTCTTAAAGTACACTTACAAAAATGTACTAGGCCATAAAGCAGTAACTTACTTGCTCTTTGTCTCTTAAAATTAGTTTGCATTTCCTAGAATTTTATGTAAGTGAAATTACAGAATATATACTTTTTTTGTTTTGGAGGGATGGCTTTCCTCATTCAGTATAATTATTTTGAGATTCATTCATATTAATGCATGTATCAGTAGTTTGTTCTATTTTATTACCCATTAGTATGCCATAATTTCTTTATTCAGTAGTTAATGGACATTGGATTTTTCCAATTTTTGCTTTTTCTAAGTGAAGCTCCTGTGAGGTTTCATGTACAAATTTTTATGTGAATATACGCTCATTTCTATTGGATAAATATTTAGGAATAGAATGCTGAGCTGTATGGTAGGGGTATGTTTAACTTTTTAAACTGCCAAACTGTTTTCATAAAGTAGTTGTATAGGGTGCCTAAGTAGCACAGTTGGTTGAGTGTCTAACTTTTTCTTTTGGCTCAGGTCATGATCCCAGGAATTGAGCCCTGCATTAGGCTCCTTGCTGACTGTAGAGCCTGCTTGAGATGGTCTCTCTCACTCTGCCCCTCTCCCCCATCTTTCTAAAGTATAAAAAATTTAAAAAAGTATATCCTTTTACTTACTCACCAGCAGTGTAGAGACTTTCTCGTGCTCTGTATTCTCACTGAATATTTTAATGTTAGCCATTCTAGTAATGGTATTTCATTTTGTTTTGAATGTGCATTTTCCTGGTGACTAATGACGATGTGCATCTTATGTGCTCATTTCTAGATACTTTCTAGTAAAGCATCTATTTAAATCTTTGCCCATTTTTTATTGGATTGTTATTGGGTGGTAGGAGTTCATTATATGTTCTAAATGCAAGGCATTGTTGACCTATTTTTTACTTCTAGGTTTGTTTTCCACCCCCCTCCCTCTTGTGGCTTGCTTTTTCATTTTTATGGCAAAGTCTTTCTTTGGAAGATCAGAACTTTTGAATTCTAATGAAATGCAGTTTATTATTTCTTTTATAGTTTTGCTTCCTATGCCCTTTAGGATACCTTTTCCATACCCATGGCATTAAGATTTTCTCTTAGAAGTTTTATAGCTTTAGGTTTCAAATTTAGTTCTGTGTTTGATTTCTAGTTAAGTTTTGTATTTTGTGGGAGGTAAGGGTAAAGGCTTGTTTTTTTGCTCATGGCTGTTCAGTTGTTCCAGTACCATTTTTTGTAAAGACTATTCTCTCTCCATTGAATTGCTTTTGTACCTTTGCCAAAATTCCAGTGGCTGCAAACACAAACACACACACACATTCTTGATTGCTATAGCTTTATAATAAGATTTGAGATTAGGTAGTGTACATCCTTCAGTTTTTTTTTTTTTTTTTTTAAAATTTGGGCTATTCTATGTCCTTTTCATTTCCATATAAGTTTTAAAATAATTTTGTCAATTTTAACGAAAAAGCCTGCTGGGATATTGATGGTATTGAGTTGATAGATCAACTGATCAATCTAGGGGAATGGACATCTTACTAATACTGAGCGATGCAATCTGCGAACACAATATACATCCATCTCCCTAGGTCTTTAAGTTTTCTCAGCAGCGTTTTCAGGTCTTACACATATTTTGTATTCCGTATGCTATTTTAAATGATACTTTTCCATTTCTGGTTGTTTGTGTTAGCATATAGAAATATAACTGAATTATTTTTATTTGGCTTTTATCCTGAAAATTTTCTGTCCTCATTAGTTCTGATAGTTTGTGTTGATTCTGTATGATTTTCAACTGAGGTAAGCATGGCATCTACAAATACATATTTCTTTTCTTATTGTACCAACTGGAACCTTCATTATAAGATGGTATTAGGGCTGAGTATAAATATCATTTGCCCTGTTCCTGATCTCATTGGGAAAGCATTCTGAATTCAGCATTAAGTGTGGTTTAAGCTGTAGGTTCTTTTTTTTTTTTTTTTTTTTTTTGTGT
>NW_027529669.1:2921494-2961120 GCF_008692635.1 Crocuta crocuta
TTTTTTTTTTTTTTTTTTTTTTTTGGTAGATTCCTTTTATTAGGTTGAAGAAATACCATTTGTTCCCAGTTTACTGAGAGTTCTTAATAAAATAGCTGTTAGATTTTGTCAAATGCTTTTCCTGCATTTATGTAGATGATCATGGTCTTTGTTTTTAATTTGTTAATATAGTTAATTACATTAATTTCAAAAATATTAAAATAGCCTTATATTTCTGAGATAAACCCTTTTGGTCATTATGCATTTTCCTTTTAAAATGTTATTAGATATGACTTGCTAACATTTTGTTAAGTTATTTTTTTAAATCTTTCATGAGAGATATTTGTAGCTTTCTTTTAGTGTAGTTTTAAAAAAAACGTTTGGTATAAAGATAATTATGGCCTCATAAAGTATGAAGTATTTCCATGTATTCAATTTTCTGGAAGATTTTGTGTAGAATTCTTTTCTTTTTTTCCCCCCAAACTTTTTTTTTTAATGTTTGTTTATTTTTTGAGACAGACAGTGTGCAGGGCGGGGGTAGAGAGAGACACACACACACAGAACCCAAAGCAGGCTCCAGGCTCTGAGTTGTCAGCACAGAGCCTGACATGGGGCTCGAACTCACAGACAGTGAGATCATGACCTGAGCTGAAGTTGGACGGCCAACAGACTGAGCCACCCAGGTGCCCCAGAATTATTTTATTTGTAAATGCTCTGTAGTATTCACTAGCAAAAGCATAAGATCCTTGAATTCCTTTTATGGAAATGTTTTTAAATTGCAAATTCTGTGTCTTTAGTAGCTATAGTTCTGTACAGATTATGTAATTCTTGAATGCATTTTAATTGCGTTCTTCTAGAAATTTATCCATTTCATCTAATTCATTAAATTTATAGGCATAAAATACATAACATTTTTTATGCTTTTACTGTTTGCGGGATCTATAATTATTCTTCTCTTTCTTCCTGGTTGTGACTGTGACTCACCACCCCCCCACCCCCACACCCCCCACTGATTGGTCTGGCTAGATGTTGATCACTCTTAATTTATCTACTCAAATAACCAGATCTTGGTTTTATTGATTCTCACTATTGCTTTTCTGTTTTCCTATTTTCTATTTCATTGGTTACTGCTTGATCTTTATTTTGTTTTCTGCTCACTTTGGGTTTAATTTTGTCTTTGTCTTTTAGTTTTTAGAGTCAAGCTATGGTTATTGATTTCGGGCCTTTTGTCTACTGAATGTAAATGCTAAGTGTATAAATCTTCCTCTAAGCACTGATAGCTGCATCTCACCAATTTTCTTATTTAAAAATTTTCAGGGGTGCCTGGATGGCTCAGTCGGTTAAGTGTCTGACTGTGTCTCAGATCATGATCTTGCAGTTCACAGGTTTGAGCCCCACATCAGGCTGTGTGCTGACAGCTCAGGGCCTGGAGCCTGCTTCAGATTCTGTGTCTCCCTCTCTCTCTACCCCTCCCCAGCTCACCCTCTGTCTTTCTCTCTGTCTCTCTGTCTCTCTTTCTTGACAATAAATTTAAAAAATTTTTCATTGAGTTCAAAATACTTTCTAAATTCCCTTTTGATTTCTTCTTTTGCCTTTATTCTGAAATGCGGTTAAATTACATAGAAATTACTGCATCCTTTCTAGGTTTGCTTTTTAAATTTTTTAAGGAAGAATGAGAGCAGCCTTTAGTCTATGGGTAATCTTTCTCCACCCTTGACTAGTACCCTTCTGAGTGCTCTACCCAGTGTCTAATACATTACATGTGGTTCTTCCACTCTGATGGGAAAACAAACAATCCTTGGCCCCCTGTGAACTCTGGAGACTAGTCCCTCTAGCCCTTTTTAACTGTTTCTTTTCTTGAGCTTAGGTTGTTTCTTTGCTTCCATGCACTAAATTCTCAGCTGAAACTGCATAGGGAACTCTCTGCAGATCTCCAGGGCCCTTTCTCTTCAACTTCCCTCTCTTCTCAGTTACTTTGCTTTGAGAACTCTTGCTGCCTTGATTTCACTGGACTCCCAAATTTAGCTCCTTGACTCAGTGGTCTGGAAACTCTGCAAGTAGTAACCTGGAGCACTTATACGACCCACCTTGTTTTCTTCTTCTCTTAGAGATAATTTTCCTGTGCTGCCTAACATACAGTGTCTGAAAATCTTTGTTTCTTATATATTTTGCCTAGTTTTAAAATTATTTCCAGTGGGAGGCAATCCATAGCTCTTCGTCTTAACATGTAGTTATATTTTAAAAAGTAAATATGACCTTAGATTTTGTTGATATACAGTGTACAGAGGAACTGAGGTAAATAGTTTTATAATACTTGGGACTGAAGTAGAAATTTGAAGAAATTCACAGGTATCCTAGACTGTAACCAGAAGAACATGATTAGAATGGAAATGGAAATATCTTAAATGTGGAGGATGATAACGGTCTTAAATAATTTATTCTCCACAAAGCAGTCAGTGTGATTCTTTTAAATCAGGAATGAATCATTTCAGTAACTTTCTTAAGACTCCCTCCTTGCCATAATTTTTCATTATAATAGAATAAAATCTAAAACTCTGCGTAGGATCCTGTGAGGCCCTGTGTGATCTGGCAGAGTCAGCTTTGTGATCTCTCCTAATGGTTCACCCCACTTTCTCTAAGCTTCATTCATGTTGGCCTTCTTGTTCTAAAAAATAGTAGGCTCACTACTACCTTAGGGCCTTATTCCTTGCTGTTTCCTCTATCTGGATGATCTTTCTCCATATCTATCCAAGGTCAGCTTTTTAAAAAATCATATTCAAATGTTACCTCGTTAGAGCAGCCATCTTTGCTCTATATGGTCAATTTAGTACCTATATAGTCAATTTATTATCTGTTTAAATTGCCATCTTCTATAGAGCACTCATCACTATTTTTCTCTATTTTGTATTTATTCATTTGCTTGCTACTCTTTTCCTCCAGCCTATAAGCTTCATGAGGAAGTAACTTTGTCTTACTTGTCACTACATGCCCCATTTCTAGGACAGTATCTGGCATAGTGTAGATTTGTAATCGATAAATGTTCATTTAATGAGAAATTTGTGTGTGTTCCAGATTTTATTCCTCTAATTATACTAGAGATAGAGAAGAGAGTGATAATTGCTGAGCGCCTATAAAGCACAAGTCACTTTACAAATATCATCTCACTGAATAGGGAAAAAATAAAGTTACTTTATACGTACCAGATAAGGTTGAGAGGTTTATGTTTCTTTGTCTAGCTAATAGAGAAATAGGGATGTAAATAGTCTGATTTTCTCTAAATTCCATAATATTTCTATCATTTTCCAGCATAAATCCTCAAACCGGTCAATAGAACACTAATTAGTTGACTAATTTCATTGAAAGGAATCAGTCACATTGGTCACATGGCATACTATGTGGGGCAAAACAGCTGATGTTTTTGCTTTGTTGTGGTTGTCTTAGTGCAGGTAAAATAATTGAACCCAAAGGTAATATATGTGATTTCCTCCTTCATTGTTTATTGTACCTCCCCCTCTCTCTTTTTCATCCTTTATACTTTCAAAACAGATTTTAAAATGTTGTCTTGAATTCCAGGAGACTGCCTAGAGAGGATTTGGTGCAGCCAGTGGGAGATATTTGTAGCTGAGGTTAAAGACTTTTTTTTTCCTGGAGGACTCTTGTGGGGTGGAGAATATTCTTCAAACTCTTCAGCTAACACATTTATAAAATTTGACAAGCACTGAATTCATTACCAGGGACAGCAGTCACCCAGTCAGTTTTCTTTCAGAGTCATGGTCCATGAAGCCATAGCATAATTGCTACATTAGCACCTCTCATGTCCTGAACACTCAGTTGCAATAATGCCGTGGATTGTCTATGTAGACAGCATGACCCCTCCAAGTTGGCTGAATGGCCATCCCAGGAGCATTTGAACAGAAAAATAATGAGGAAGAAACTAAATAAATGTATTGGGCTAGGTAGATGGTATTTGTTATTCAGTAAGTAAATATCCAGTACCCAGCCCACTACTTACATACTTACTTACTTACTTTATTCATTCATTCATTCATTCATTTTGAGAGAGCAGGCATGAGCGGGGAAGGGCAGAGAGAGGAGGGGACAGAGGATCTGAAGCTGACTCTGTGCTAATAGCAACGAGTCTGATGTGGGGCTCGAACTCCCGAACTATGAGATTATGACATGATCTGAAGTGGAATGCTCAACCGACTGAGCCACCCAGGCACCCCTGTTTTTGTAATAGCATTCTAGTTAACTTTTGAGTAACAACTTATTTTTGATTACGTGTTATCCAGGTGGCACTATAAATCAGTGTGGTCTTCTCTTCCCTCTCCAAGGAGTGGGCATATTAGAACATATGATAACGTCGACTAATTGAGTTTCTTCTGATATTAGTGGTACTGTGACAACATGGAAAATCTTTAGATTTTCTTCATTCTAGTGTGAACACTTAGATCAGATGTCTTACTGTGGTCCTGCTACCCAGAGCCTAGTTCACAGAGCCTAGTTCTGCCTCTGTTCCATTGATTATGTTAGCTATCTAAGATCTTTCTAATAATCATGTTCTTTAAATGTGCTAGAATTCCTTGCTGTTGTTTATAATCAAGTCTATTTTATAGTCTGTTTTTGAATGTGTATTTTCAGATGCTGAAAGCATTTTCCTAAGTTTGACACATAAATAAATGGAACAGGGAAATAAGTCATTGTGGCGTAGCAAGAAATTCCTTGATCGGGTAGTTGGTAGACACTGACTGGAGTACTACTTTGATCTTTCCTTACATTTTTGACTGCTGGTCCTTCAACCTTTATGTGTTTCTAGGTAACAAAGCTTTCATGTCTCCCTGAGGAAGAAGAAAGCCTTACTAAGCTGCCTCCACCTCCTTGCATTTTAATTTGATGTATCCTTTTACACGGATTGTTGATCTGGTAGCAAACTGGTGGCAGCAGCCTTGAACTAGATCCAAGTTCTTGTTTTTTACACTCTTTGAAATGGACCTAGCTCTTTGTCGTATTCAGAAGCGTGATTCAGCATGTTTTCTCTTTGGCAATCAGCTTGTCTTAAGTCACATTCTTGAGAATAATGGAGCTTCCTTATCAAGAATGCAGTTCATATTATTTCTTCTTCAGCTAGAACACAGGAGGGCACATGCATCTTCCCCCTAAATTCCAGAAATCTTATAGACTTTAAGCAATACTTCCTTAATGGGGGTCATATTAGGGACATTCAGGTTTCCAGAGGTTTCCAGCATGCAAGAAGAAATGTGAAAGCTCAATACTTTGAGTTGATTCTTAACAAATGTGGTCTGTGTCTGTTCCATTCTTTATAACAATTAAACACAATGATAGATCTCCTAGTATTTTATGTGTTTAAATTTGGGATACCCATTGCTAGAAGAAGACTTAAATGTCAGGGTGAGATGACCCTAGAGAGGGAAATGGAATCTAAGAAAGTCAGAAACAAAGGAACATGACTTATTGTAATTCTGTATGCCTTTGATATAGTGTGGAGGGTCTAGACACAAAAATTTGATAAAAGTGGGATGAACAATGAATCAGGCAAGAATAAAGTCTGAATAATGTACTTGGATCTGAAGACTGGATTTGGAAGGGAGATGGAGATGTTCTTTGATAGTACTTTCTTTGAGGAGAGGGATGAAAGACTGGCCAAGTATCCAAGCAAGCAGAGGTTAGTTATCTAAATTGATAGCAGAGATTGGTTTAGAAAGGAGATGGCACCTGTGTAGATTTCCAGAAGACCATTTTTTCTACAATGGGCTTTTACAGGGTGAAAGAGCCCAAGTTTACAAAGTTATTGGCAGCTATAGAAACTCGGCATGGAAGAGAAAACTTGGGAGGTAAGGGCTTCCAGATCCTGATTTTCAACTCACACCTTAGCTCCAGCTCCAAAAGGCCTGGACAGAGTGGGGAGATGGAGAGTATTGGTCAAGTATGGAATAGGACCTGGGAGTGGTGTTGATGAGAGATTGTGAGGGAATTGGTGGGGAGGATGGTGAGGGAGACTAGGAGAGATGGTGGGGGTGGTGGAGGGGAGAAAGGGTGGTAAGTAGAGGTGGTGGTGGGAGGGGATTGAAGGGTGGTGGCAGTGGTGGTGATGGTACAGGTTATAAATATGGAACACAGACCTGGGGTGATTATTTTACATCTTACACCTACCAGGTTAGTCCCTGTGGGTGGGATTCTTTAACAGATTCAACCAAAAGATTCTAGGTAAGGCAGCATCAAAGGAAGCAAGGAAAGGGAATGAATGATGTACACAACCTCCAAAGTATTAGAATCAGCTTTTATTACATTACTTGCAAAGATCAAAGAGATGAATTTACAAGTATTTATATCCATCTTCTTTTAATTTTATTTTAAGCTTGGATAAAATTAGAAATTGAAATGCTCCATGGTGAGACATATTAGAAGTACCATATGTGGGGAAATTTATTCTTAATACAAATTGGCTGGGCAAAAGTGGAAGACAAGTGGCTTCCCACTGATTGATAATTTTGGGAGAGAAACACGTTTCAGCATCAAATGAAAAAAATAGTACTAGATTTTACTGCCCGGTAAGTGGCAATAAGAAGTGGAGGTTGTAATTGTTACATATATTTTATCTTCTACTCAGGCCTGTTATGTATTGGGCCTTTATAATATTTCATAATATTATTTTCAAAGAGTTATAGAATTAAGAAAATTTAGTCTTGAATGGGGTAGGTGCTATTCTGATAATCTATCCAGAGACCTTGTGGGAAATTTCTTTAGTTCTGCTATCTCTTTGAATAGTGATTGAATCTTTTTCTCAGATTTACAGCTCAAGGAGAGTTTGATGTGCACAGCTTCCCATCCAACTTCCCATTTCCCAAGAGATTTATTTGGTTTAGTCTTGCTATACTGAGCTGGGATCTTACCTTACTCCCTAGGGGCTGTTCATGATACTCTGAACTAATAGAAAACATAATATCAACAATAACAAAAATGAATCCAAAGAAAAACAAAAAACTTAATCCCGTAGCATTAGCCTGAAAAATCTTGAATGTTTTCTTCACTGCTTGCTGCCTCTGGTGTTGTGCTTGTGTGAATGTAATGTGATCAGAAGGCCACTGACTTTCAACTTCTAAATTCTTGTTCTATTCCTTTCTCCATTTCCACCAAGGGATAACAGCCCCAATTTGGGTATGAAAAGATATTTTCTTCAAATATAGTACCTGATGGGTAGTGAGGTGGATATTCAGTCTCTGGCTGGTTGTGACCCCAGGTATTTGAGTTGGGGGTGATGGTGGGGTCTAGGAGACAATGTTTTTTGTTTGTTTGTTTTTTGGTTTTTATTTTTTGCTTTGTTTCAACAGGATTTCATTTGATAAGTCGAAGTGTAAGTAGACCATAAGCCTTGTGGTTTTAGTTTTTCAAAATAGTTGTACATTTTTAACATTTCCTATGTTTCCACAAGTAAATATCTATTCATTAGCTAGAAAATCAGGAAACTTAAGGCATCTGAGTGCCGCAGTCAGTTAAGCATCTGATTCTTGATCTCAGGGTCATGAGTTCAAGCCCTGTGTTGGGCTCTGTGCTTTAAAAAAAAAAATCAGGAAAGTCCATTTCCAAGCTTGTTAGCCAGAGAAAATTTAAAAGTGTTGGTAAGATTAAAGAGGGGTGTGGCAGTGCTGTGGATATTGAAAAGAACAACACTTTAATAGGTCCTGGTTCCTTTAAGAAAGATGATGAAAGCCATAAGCCATCTCCTCCTTACCCAAATATATGCACCTCTTGGTATGTCTTTGGTCGTCTTCTGACCTCCAGAAATGGAATTCAAGAAGGAAATCTCTTGATTTTTAAAGTATTAAAACATATACATAACAGTCATTTGATCCTGAGTACATGAGAATCTTTAAAGAATTTTATTTACAAGTTAATTAGCTACCTTTTAAAATCCCAGTTGATAACCCCTTTCTCCTCAGAAAGTTTTGAGATGCTGTAGCTTTTCTCCTGAGCCAGCCTATCTTATATATATTTACTTCTGCTAATATATTTAGGAAAGCTACCCCTAAAAAAAATACTACATCCTGAAGCCTGGCACAGACAGTTTTGATTCTTCTCTACTTTTCATTATGGTCTCCATTACCCCTCTTTTTAGGGTGAGAGAATGCAGAGTTAGCTGCCTTGAAGGGATACTCAGACCTTCTATTTTTCAGACAAATGAGGTCAGAAATAATTTAAATAGCCTCAGAGGACCAGGAATTAACTCTTGCAAAATGCTAATCCCTGAGTTTATGAATTTGGCCTTTTAATGATTATGTGGGCCAACCCATCATGTTTATCATATTATTTCTCACCCACCCTCCAACTATTTTAAAACGTGAAATCCAAATGACTCTTTGGTGGGGGACTGGATGGGGAAACGTTTAAACTTTTTTTTCTCCTTGTTGATTGCCTTCTTTTTAGAGTGACAGCCTTCTAGATTCTGGCTAGGCATGACACAATAAAATAAGCCAACTTTAAGGTGTTTCCCATCACAGCTACATTTCTTTAGCAGCTCTTCTGCTGTTTGAAAGTGCTGAGGATTTTTTGTTGGGTCAGTAACTCTGAGACCTGGTGAGGGTGGGAAGGGTAAGAAAAGCTGGTGTAAGGGAAGAGTTTTGTTGACCTGCATCAAACTGATTGTCTAAAGTTTAGTTTACTCACTACACTTGGTGAAAAACTTCAAAATACACAGAGAGAGAAAACTCTCAAATCCCTTGATTGCCCATCTGTTTCATCTAAAAAATCAGGCTAACCTCCCTCGGCCACTATAATATTTTACCTTGCCTCTCAGCTTCAGAACTGTGCATAAAGGAGTAAAAAACAGTATAACAGAAAAGCTTAAAACAAAAGAGGCAAAACGAGTCACTGATGGGCAGTTGTGGAGTTTTTGTTTGTGGCTTTTTGTTTTGTTTTTTATAGAGGATAAAATTCAAGTCTCAGAAACTGTGGTTTGAAATCTGCTACAATGAGACTATCACCATCAGACTCCTCCCCAAAGTCCCCTATGTGAATGACTCACCCATATTTCCTAGATGGACAACATGGAAAATGATAAAAGTGACTTTCACAAGAAATTGATCGTTTATCTAGTTACCCATTTGCTGTCTTCATCTTTAGGATTAAAATAAGAAGGGGGTTGTCAGCTGACTTGGTGAGCATGCAGCCTGTACCGTTGGAGCCCTCCTGTGAAAGATGTCTTGATTTGTATAATGTTCTTCTGCCCTTTTTAAAAAAAGTGTTTTTAACTTTTTAAAATTGTTTTTAATTGTTTTTGAGAGTGTGAGCATGCGAGCGGGGAGGGGCAGAGAGACAGAGAGACACAGAATCTGAAGCAGGCTCCGGGCTGAGCTGTCAGCACAGAGCCCGACAAAGGGCTCTAACTCAGGAATGGTGAGATCATGACCTGAACCGAAGTCGGATGCTTAACTGACTGAGCCCCCCTGGTCCTCCCCAGCCCCACACCCCCCCCCCCCCCCCCCCCGCCTTTAAAAAATTTTTTTAAAAAGTTTTTAAATTTATTTTTGAGAAAGAGAGAAAGACATCTACCCTCTTATTAAAACACTTGACATGTTTTTTGTTTTTGTTTTGTTTGTAAATGATGTAGTTGCTCCTGGGCTGCATTAGGAGTAATGTTTATTTTGATGGTAATGTGTGAGTGGTTAACAGATGCACTAGACTGGAAAATATTACTTTCAGGCATCACAAAATAGTAATTTAACCACTGGCAGTTGAATATTTATCCTCTCTGGTAAACTCCTGTCTAAATCATTTGCTTAAAAGTAGATATGCTGTTTTTGAGATGTCATGGTTTTGCTGTGGGGAAAATGAGGGAGAAGCTGAATGGACCAGCCTCTGCTCCTCTGTTGCTGTTGCAGTGTAAAGACTGGGTCTGTTTTCTGTGTTTAAAAGATTCTTTCATTGTCTAAAATCCTAGAATAGTATTCTTGGCCATCAGGACTTGTAGTTGGGAATGGAGAGGGGAGGGGAAATAAAGAAATATATCCTGAGGTTTTCCAGGATGAGAGAAATTTACTTAAAGATTTAAGACTGGGAAGGGATTGAGGACAAAAAATCATAATGGCATCATTATGTTGTGCTTCAACAACAATCATCTTGTGCAATCATCTTGTTGTGCTTCACTTTACTGTGCTTCACAGATGTGTGTGTGTGTGTGTGTTTATTTACAGATTAAAAGTTTGTAGCAACCTTGCATTGGGCAAAGCTATCAGCACCATTTTTCCAACAGCATTTGCTCACTTTATGTCTCTAGGTCACATTTTGGTAGTTCTCACAATGTCCAGACTTTTACATTATTGTTTGTTATGGTGCTCTATGATCAGTGATCTGTGATGTTCCTTTGTAATTATTACGAAGCACCATAAACTACACCAGTATAAGACACTGAACTTAACTGATGAGTGTTGTCTGTGTTCTCCCTATGCCCTGAGAGACGACAATATCATATTAGGCTTTAATAACCTTACAATGGCCTTTAAGTGTTCAAGTGAAGGGAAGAGTCACACATCCCACTTTAAACCAAAAGCTAGAAATGATTAATGCATGTTGAAAGCCAAGGTAGGCTGAAAGCCAGGCCTCTTGTGCCAAACAGTTAGCCAAGTTGTGAATGCAAAGAAACAGTTCTTAAAGGAAATTACAAGTGCTACTCCAATGGATGCACAAATGATAAAAAAAAAAAAAAAATGTGAAACAGCCTTGCTGATGGAGAGAGTTTTTAGTGGTCTGGATAGACGATCAAACCAGCCACAATATTCCCTTAAACCAAACCCTAATCCCAGGAAAGCCCTAACCCTCTTCAGTTCTATGAAGCCTGAGAGAGGTAAGGAAGCTACAGAAAAAAAGTTTAAAGCTAGCTGAGGCTGGTTCCTGAGGATTAAAGAGAGAAGCCATCTCCATAACATAAAAGTGAAAGGTGAATCGGCAAGTTATCCAGAAGATCTAGACTTTCAGTGTAGAGGAAACAGCCTTCTATTGGAAGAAGATGCCATCTGGGACTTTAGAAGTAGAGAGAAGTCAGTGCCTAGTTTCAGAGGACAGGCTTCTTCTCCTGTTAGGCGCTAAGGCAGCTGGTGAATTTTAAGTCGAAGTCAGTGCTCATTAATCATTCCTAAAATCCTGGGGCCCTTAAGAGTTATGCTAAATCTACTCTGTGCTCTGTAAATGCAACAACATCTAGAGGACAGCATATCTATTTACAACATGGTTTACTGAATATTTTAAGCCCACTGTTGAGACCTACTGCTCAAAAAAAAAAAAAAAGATTCCTTTCAACATATGACTGCTCATTGACAATGCACCTGGTCACCCAAGAGCTCCGATGGAGATGTACAGTAAGATTAATGTTGTGTTCATGGCTGGTAACACAACATCCATTCAACAGCGCTTTGATCAAGGAACAATTTAGACTTTCAAGTCCTGTTATTTTTTTTTAATTTTTTTTTTTTTAATTTCTAGGAGAGAGAGAGAGAGAGACAGTGTGAGCAGGGGAGGATCAGAGAGAGAGGGAGTCACAGACTGAAACAGGCTCCAGGCTCTGAGCTAGCAGTCAGCACAGAGCCTGATGCGGGGCCTGAACCCACGAACCGCAAGATCATGACCTGAGCGAAAGTCGGACGCTTAACTGACTAAGCCACCCAGGCGCCCCTCAAGTCCTGTTATTTAAAAATGCGTCTTCAGGGGTGCCTGGGTGGCTCAGTTGGTTAAGCATCCAACTTCGGCCCAGGTCATGATCTCACAGTTTGTGGGTTCGAGCCCTGCATCAGGCTCTGTGCTGACAGCTCAGAGCCTGGAGCCTGCTTCGGATCCTTTGTGTATCTCTCTCTGCCTGTCCCCTGTTTCCACTCTGCCTTTGTCTCTCTCAAACATAAATTTAAAAAAAAAACATTAAAAAAAATTAAAATGCATCCTCTGATAGATCTAGGCAAAGTTGAAAACTTTCTGGAAAGGATTTATCATTCTAGATGCCATTGAGAATATTTATGATTCACAAGTAGAGGTCAAAATATCAATATTAACATGAAAATTGGAAGAAGTTGATTCCCACCTTCATGGATGAGTTGGAGGGATTCAAGAAGTAACGCAGATGTAGTGGAAATAGCAAGAAAACTAGAATTAGAAGTGGAACCTAAAGGTGTGACTGAATCCCTGCAAGCTCAGGCAAAACTCGAATAGGTGAGAAGGTGCTTCTTCTGGAAGAGCAAAGAAAGTGGTTTCTTTAAAAAAAAAAAAAGATTTATTCATTCATTCATTTGGGGGGAGAGAGAGAGCATGCACGAGCAGGAGAGGGCGAGAGAGAGAAAGAGAGAGAGAGGGAAGGAGAGAGAGGGAGAGAGAGAGGAGAATCCCAAGAGATGGGGGAGAGAGAGAGGAGAATCCCGAGAGAGAGAGAGAGAGAATCCCGAGAGAGAGAGAATCCCAAGAGAGAGAATCCCGAGAGAGAGAGAGAGAGGGAATCCCGAAGGAGAGAGAGAGAATCTCAAGCAGGCTCTGCACTGTTCAGCAGAGAGTCTGATGTGGGGTTTGAACTCATGACCTGAGCTGAAACCAAGAGTCAGACACTTAACTGACTGAGCCACCCGGGTGCCCCAAGAAAGTGGTTTCTTGAGATGGACTCTACTCCTCGTGAAGACACTGTGAAGATTATTGAAATGACAACAAAGGATTTGGAATATTGCATAAACTTAGTTGGTAAAGCAACAGCAGGGTTTGAAAGGATTAACTCCCTAATTTTGAAAAAAGTTCTGCTGTGGGTAGAATGCTCTTAAACAGCATTACATGCTACAGAGAAATCATTTGTGAAAGGACAAGTCAATCAGCGCAGCAAACTTCATTGTCTTATTTTAGGTAATTGCCACAACCACCCCAACCTTCGGTCAGCAGCTGTCAACATAGAGGAGAATGTTTCTCCACCAGGAGAAACATTAGGATGCACTGAAATCTCAGATGATGGTTTGCTTTTTTTGGCAATAAAGTAGTATAAAATCAGGGCATGAACATTACTTTTGTAGACATCACACACTTAACAGACCACAGTATAGTATAAACATAACTTTCATATGTACTGGTAAATCAGATAATTCATTTGACTTTATTATAATTTTTACTATATTGCAGTGGTCTGGAACTGAAGCCATGATATCTCTGAGGAATTCTCATAAACTTCTTTTTTTTTTTTAAAGTTATTTATTTTGAGAGAGAGAGTGTGTGTGTGTATGCAGGGAGGGGGGCGGGGGGCAGGCAGGGCAGAGAGAGAGAGGGAGGGAGAGAGAATCCCAAGCAGGCTCTGCACTGTCAGCACAGAGCTTGATGTGGGGCTTGAACTCAAGAACTGTGAGACCAACATCTGAGCCAAAGTCAGACGCTTAATTGACTGAACCACCTAGGAGCCCCATAAACTCCTTTTAATATACCAGCTAAAGTATCTTCACAAGGAGTCCTTTTCTGACTCATATAGTTTCTTGTGATCTTTTTTGCCTCTGAATTCCCATAGCCCTTATGACCTTTATCACTCATTTGACACTTAAACTTGTGCTCCTTTAATATTTAATAATAAAATGCTAATGTTAATATTACAATACCATAATTTTTTTGTCTGTGGTAGAAAAAGTTTTCATTTGTGTGGCCTGCCTCTCCAGCTAGTTATAGCTTACCACATGGTAATTCAAAATATTTTAAAATGAAGTTTATGGGATGGATGAATAGATGGTAAGCTCCCTGAGGACAGACAAAATTAATTTGGATTTCTTGTTTTCCTCCCAAGGCCTAGCAAAGGATCATGTGTATATAGTGATCCTCGAATGATCCTTGAATTGAATTCGATTCAGTTCAGTGCTTCATGCTGGTTATGTAGTGATCTAATATTTACCTTCTTAGAATGTTGCCTGGGGAAGTTTTATGGAGCCTGGAGGAGGACGTCCTCAATGTAATGTCCTGTTAATGTAATGCTCCAGGAGAAAGTTGAATGCAGTTAACATGTTGCTTACAAAGACGTGTGATTAGAAGCTGTTAAAGTACTCTATAGGTAGCTATGTTTAGGTATTTCATGTCCCTTCAGAAGTCATGGCAAACTGCTGTTGTGAGACTATATTGAAAAAAGGCACTGAATAGAATATAGCCAAACCTATAATGGTGAATACTTACCAGTTCCTGACTAGATGGAATCTATAATGTCAATAATACGCCTTAATGGTGGAACATGACATTAAATTTGAAGTAATCTTCCATGAGGTGCCGTTCATCCCCACCAAGTTTAAGAATAGTCCAGATTGGGAGTGCCTAGGTGGCTCAGTCAGTAGAACATGTGACTTGTGATCTTAGGGTTGTAAGGTTGAGCTCTATGCTGAGGATAGATTACTTTAAGAAAAAAAAAAGATCAAATTGAGCTGATGAATGGAGAAGCACTGGGGGATAATCATCCTTTATTTAAAAATATCTTGTATAATGGTGTCAATCTTTGAAAGCCCTCTTTTATTTTACATTGGGCCTTATTAATTGCACAGTCCCTACTGGGCTTACTTGTTATCATTTATATTAGCTGTCTGGATTCTGTAGCCATTTTTATGCTGCATTGCAGAAAGCCAGTCACCTACATGAGTTTAAAACCCCAAAACATAATAAACTTTCTGAAGGCAATTTCCATGTCACATTTTTCTCAGATTCTCCATAGCAAAAGGGATTCTTCTAGACACATAGCTGGCATGCAGTCAGTATGTTGAATGTGAAACCTACAGTTCACTAGCATCCTTCTGTGATAGCCAGTTTGGGAGCCACTGTGATAGAAAGATCATAAAGATTGATATCTAAGTTAGGATTGGTTTTTGTCTTTGCCAATTACTGGCATTTTACAAAGGGCAAGTCTATCTCCTTCCTAAGCTTCTCATGTATAAAACAGGGATGTCATAATTCTTATTCTACAGTTGTCATGGGTATTCAGTGATCTATTTTGTTGAGTATATTGTATTATGAGGTGCTTAATCAGTGTGTACCCCTCAGTGCATTCCACTCTCCACTTTGCTATTTTTAAAGGAGTGCTTTCATCTTATACATTCCTAAAACCAATTGACCATGTTTTGATTGCCTATGTCCAGAAGCATCTTCTCCTCTTTAGGCTGACTCTGCCACTGATTTGATAACTTAGTCGGGCTTCACTTGTACTGTGTATAGTTACCTTGACCAGTTATTGCTAGAATTTCCTCTGCTTTTCAAGTGGATAGCTTCAAGTGGAAATCTGGATTTGCTCACACCTTAGGAAATTAATTTCCTGTGACAGTGCATGAAGCAGATGGTATCCTCTGATCCTTCTGCTGTACTCTGAAGGGTGAAGGTTGTTTGCATATTTTTTCTTTTTTGATGATACTATTTCTTGTGAATGAAGAACATGAAAATAGAACTCCCAGCCTACTCCACTTCTGCTTAGAAAAGCACCCTTCAGCTTTGCTCATCTGTATCCATCTTTTAAACCTTTACAACCCACTTCTCTTCCTCTCTAAGGCAGCCATACTCCCTCCTTCCATCTGACTGCACATCTCCCACACACCTTACATAATACGGGAGAAGAAGGGTTCTTATCACATTAAGTATAATTTTTTAAATAATTATTTTTTTCAGATTAAATTGGCTTAGTTTTCCTCAGCCACAAGGAAAAAGGGATTAAGGGTTCATAGGCTAGTATTAGAGCAAGTATTACATGTAAATATTGGCCATTAAAGTAATACATGATTAAAATTAATAGTGTTTTCTCTCAAGCTCCAATTCTGGCCTCTTGAGTATATCCACTGTTAAAAAAAAAAAAAAAGTAATGCTTATCATTCTCTCAGTCATTCTCTCTCTCTTTTTGTGTAAGCATATATATGTAATTTTGGTCCAAAGTTTAGACCATTATCTGAAAGCACAGGAAAATCCTTTTAAAAAATTTTTTTAAATGTTTTATTTATTTCTAAGAGAGAGAGAGGGGGAGAGAGACAGCGTGAGCAGGGGAGGGTCAGAGAAAGAGGGAGATACAGAATCTGAAACAGGCTCCAGGCTTTGAGCTAGCTGTCAGCACAGAGTCAGACGCGGGGCTTGAACCCACGAACCATGAGATCATGACGGGAGCCAAAGTTGGAGGTTTAACCAACTGAGCCACCCAGGCACAGCAGGAAAATCCTAAAGAGTAAATTAATTCCATAAATATCATTAAATTACATATACATGTAATTTTAACTTATGCAAGATTATACGAGTTATATGCATATGTAATTTTATTGTAAAAAAAAGATCACAATGTTATTCTGAAAATTTTTTTACTTCACTCTATTTCATGAGTACTTTGGAGTGAACACTTGAAAGTAGCTCAGTTTTAAAAATGAACATATTATATCTCATATTAATAATGTATCATAGTCAACCATTTCCATATTGAGATCTGTTCTGATTATTTCATTTTTTTTGCTAACACAATAATGCTTTCATAAAAAGTCATGTCTATGTGTCTATAGTTTTGTTTTTAAAATTCCCTGGATTGGATTGTTTGGTCAAGGATATCTGTATTATACAATTAAAATTTTTTTAAATATTCTTTTTGAGAGAGAGAGACAGAGACAGAGACAGAGGGTGAGTGGGGGAAGGGTAGAGAGTGAGAGACACAGAATTCAAAGCGGGATCCAGACTCTGAACTGTTAGCACATAGCCTGATGCAGTGCTTGAACTCATGAACTGTGAGATCATGACTTGAGCTTAAGTCAGATGCCTAACTGAGCCATCCAGACACCCCTGCATTATATAGTTTAATCTGTACTGCTAGAAGACTATTCAAAAACCTTTAAAAATTAAACCTTTCAACAATGTGTGAGTTGACTTATTTTTACTTAATTGTTTCATAGATGCTAAAATTTTTCAGCTGAATGGAAAAATTTCACATTGTAAACATTTTGTATTTTGTCAACTCTTCTGTTTCAGTATATTTTAATATATTTATTGGACTTTTGCATTTTATTTTCTGTGATTGCTTCTTGAAATACTTGGCCCCTTTTTATTGGTTTATCTTTTATAATCAGTTTGAAGGAGCTCTTTGTAAATTAATGGTTATTATTCTTGGTCTTTCATATTTATTGCAAATAGTTTGTATTTTCCGAGACTTAATATTTTTATCTTTTGATTTTGCATACAGTAACTTTTTCCATAACAAATTTTTATGGAATTGAATAATTTTTAAAAAGGCTTCTAGGTTTCCTGCTTTCCTTAAGAAAACTTTTACAAGGGTGGATATTTTAAATAGAAGATTTTATGTACAAGTTCATATACTTTTTCTCATCTTGAAGAACTCATTCAGACTTAAAAGCCTTAGGCTACATTTTCATTGCACAAGGATAATTTTCTCACATTTTATTCTTATTTTTTTGAAGGATGTCTTCATGAATCACATCTTTAAATTGGCTCTTACTAATTTATTGCCCTTAGCCCAAAATTTACCCTTCTTTATTTACTGTGCCTTGTGACATGAGCTGGACCCTGTAGACATTTCTTCTTGCTGGAGTGAGTTTTATAATGTAAGAGTTGGAAGAAGGGATTTATTTTCCTTCTTCCAGTGTGCTGTGGCATCTAGCATATTGGCTTGTAAATGTGTGTGTGTGTGTGTGTGTGTGTGTGTGTGTGTGTGTGTGTNCTCCATTCAGTAGCTGCAGTGGTTGACCTTCAGTAAGTTGAGTTTCCATAAATGGGCTGTGTGTTCATGTAGCAGCCATATCTTTACTCAGAGGTCTGAGTCTCAGCCTGTGGAATGGGCTCCTAATAAGTTTCTAAATTCCTCCTATGTTTGTTCTTGCTCAGTTCTAGAAATAACCGCTGCATCCTACAATTGTCTCTTCAGTTGCTACTGTGCTTTAGAATCTTTTTACTCTGTTTAGCAGTTAGCCTGCTAATCCTGATAATAAATTTTTTATAATAAATTTTAAATTTACCCTCTTCAATTCCTGGTGTGGTTTCTATCTCCTGACTTGAGCCTGTCTGCTATGCAAGCACTGTTGTGAGATTTCTGGGAGAAATATAGCAAATAATATGGTCTTCTGTACAGCAGTAAGGAATGGTACAGTTTAGATTTACCGGAAAATATGAAGTTACAAATATTAACCACGGTGACAAGTGAAGGCAGTATGATAAAGCTCCCAACTACAGAACCTTTAGTAATTTTCCAATCTGTAGTACTTTGTGTTTTGCCTTAAGATGTTTGTCATAACTTTGGATCACTATACTTTTACTTAATATCTTTTAACCAAACCATTTTTAATTAATATTCTTTATTTTACAGTTTTATATTCATAGAAAAAATGATCAGGCAGTTCAGATCAATCCATTTTTAAATTTAAATAAACTTTTTAAAAATTAACTTTATAAGATGGTAGGTACTATAATACAAATTTACCATACGTAAAATTTATAAAAATAAGTATTAAAATGTTCATGAATCAACTAAAATTGTATCTTGTAACGTATGTATTAGACTTTGAGAAAAACTAGACCAGAATATCTCTTGAAATACGTCTTTTCTATCTCTAAAATTCTGGACTATAAGCATACTATGTTTATGTACTTTTTTGTTTATTTGTTTGAGCAAAGAGTGAATATTATTTCAAACACTGTCTTCTATAAGCAACAGAAATACCCACCCTTGTTTACATACATATCTATATTTGCATTTGTGTACATGGCCACATGTACATGGCTTTTTCTAATCTCTTGAAATAGGCCTGGAGAGCAATGTACTTTCCTCTTAGGACTGCCTTTGCCGCATCCCATAGATTTTGAATTGTGTTTTCATTTTCATTTGTTTCCCCCCTACATCCATCAGTACTCAGTTTTTGTCAGCATTCAAGAGTACTCATGGTTTGCCTCTCTCCCTTTCCCCACCATTTCCCCCCTTCTTCTCCCCATTGGTCCNAATTTTTACTATGATATGTCTTGCAAAAGGTCGATTCAGATCACGTCTGAGAGGGGTCCTCTGAGCCTCTTGTGTTTCAACGTTTACTTCTTTTGCCAGGTCGGGGAAGTTCTCTGCTATAATTTGTTCCAGGACTCCTTCAGCACCTTTCCCCCTCTCTTCCTCTTCTGNGAATATGGTTGGATAGGTGAGAGAAGGATTCTGGAAGTATCCAGAGAAACTATATAGTCCTGAGAGAAAGAGATGAAAATGTCAGTAGGTGTAGAATTTACATTTACAGAATGGACTTGTTGTGGTTGTTTAATCAAGCTGGCGACCAGAGTTAATCAGGTCAGTGTTCTGGGTAAAAAAGAGAGAAAAGAGAAAGAAGAAGAGAAAAAAAAAAGGGAGGAGGGCAGCTCTCAGGCAGGGATTGGCGTTATGTGATCTAATGACTCAGGCGGGAGCTCTGCCTTGGCGGTTGTGGGGAGGAGAGTGACGGTGCTCCAGTCCCTTCTTGAAGCAAGTGCTGCACCTCACGTTT
The DNA here is from genome assembly GCF_008692635.1 of Crocuta crocuta. Classification (NCBI taxonomy): domain Eukaryota; kingdom Metazoa; phylum Chordata; class Mammalia; order Carnivora; family Hyaenidae; genus Crocuta; species Crocuta crocuta. Next base: position 2,940,949 of record NW_027529669.1, read on the forward strand.
TTGGGCGTGTAAACTCCCCGTCCTGGGGGCGCAGCCGAAGTTGGTTGCACTCTTCAACTCAGGCCAGTTCCAGTCTCCAAATCCCAGTCCACGCGCCCCGCTGAAGTTGCCTTAGACACAGCTTCCCAGGCAACCCCCTCGGGCAATTCCAGGCCCCCTGCCGAGCTCTGGGGGCCGAGTCAGAATCGCTGCTTCCTTCTTTGGGTCAGGCTGGCGTGCATGGGCGGGGGCTTGCCTGCCGGGTGCGCGGAGCCCGAGCCCGCTGGAGTGAGGAAAACCGGGTCCTTCTATGGCTCGTCACCCGAAACACGAACTCACAGGCAAATTTCCCAGTTTTTAGCTCTTTGCCTTCCCTCTAGAGCTCCAGTCAGCCAGGAGCGCGGACGCTCGGGGTCCGCGTGCGCCGCTCTTTCAGGGTCCCCCGCCGCCCGGGAGGACAATGGCGGCAGGCGCGCCACCTCTCTTAAGTGCAGCCGCCAGGAGCCAGCACAAAGGAGCAGTCTGTGCGCTCAGCCCCCTCCGGGACCAGTTGGCGCGAGGGGACNCTTGCCTCTCTCTCTTTTTTTTTTTTTTTTAGTTTAAACAAAGCATGTGGAGTTGCTCTTGCCAGAGTTAACAAACATGTCTGCATTAGTCTGTAGCTTTGTTTTTAATAATAGGAAGCTGGGCTGTGTGTGTGTGTGTGTGTGTGTGTGTGTGTGTGCATGCGTGCGTGTGTGCATATGCACGCATGTTTGTGTACTATTCTTCCACTCAGTATTCTATTTGTGAACTTTTTTGTAATAGCATATGCAAATATAGATCTATTTCAGTAATCCATCCCATAGTTTTATACTCCTTCCAGGGGATAGATGGTTTCCCCTTTGTACTCATATCAACAGTATTGCAATGAACACAGATATGTACACTTCTTTAAACAAATAAAACAAAAATCTGTAGAAAGCTGAAAGTGGAATATCTGGGTTGATGTTATATTAATTTTCAATTTTATGGGATGTATCAAAATTAAATTTAGGATTGTATAAGCAGTATGTTTCTGTTTTCCAGTATCATATCCAAACTTAATTTCATGAATCTTGTTAATTTTGTCCAATTACATGAATGTGTGAAGTAGTATCACATTATCAATTGATACTTTCTCAGTTGGTAGTGGAATATAGTGTTCCTTACATTTATTAGCCATTATCTTTTTTCTTTGTAAATCACTATTATAATATTCTTTGCTCATTTTTATGATCTTGTGTCAGCTTATGGTATGTCTTTTTTTGTTTATGGCAGTTCTATTTTTTCCTGCACAGAAGTTTATCAGCATACACCAGGTTATGCAGTATTAAACACCTCCAAATCTCAGTGGCTTAATGCAATAAAGATTTATTTTTTTCATAGAGCATCTGTTGTGGGTTCAGATGGCTCTTTAGGAAAGCTTTCCTCCATACAACCACTCAGCAGCCTAGGTTGCTCTGACTTTTCAGCACAAATCCTGCTCAATAATTTCTGTGTTAGAGAGTTCTGGAAAGTCTTGCATTGGAAATTAAGTTCTTATATCCAGAAGTGACACAGATCTTTTCTCATAACTCCTTGGCCAAAACTGGTCACATGACTTCAACTTAACTGCAAGGGTTAGGGAAGTGTAATTTCTCCTACATACCCAAAAGCAAGGAAGAGCCACTGTGGATGATCACTAGACATTGTTGTCAAAAAAGTTTAAAACTTTATGTGTACTTTTATTCTTCCTAATGAATTTTAACATTGAGTTCTCTCTCCAAATATCAGTGTAATTTTAATTAATATTGCCATTCAATTCAGAGTTATTGGGGTTAGGGAGGGAAAACTGATAATTTCCAATATTAGATCTTCCTATTCATGAGCATCATTCTGTCTCCAAATATTCAAAATTTCATTTATATCTCTTATGATCTCTAGCTTTAGCATATTTAATCTACATGCCCCTAGTCTTCTAAATTTTTTTATGTTTGTTTATTTTTGAGTGAGAGAGAGAGTGAGCGAGCAAGCAAGCAGAGGAGGGGCAGAGAGAGAGGGCTTTGAGACAGAGACAGCTCCAGGCTTTGAGCTGTCAGCATGGAGCCTGATGTGGGGCTCAACTCCTGGACTGCAAGATCATGATCCGAGCCGAAGTCGGAAGCCCAACCTACTGAGCCACCCAGGTGCCCCTACAAGCCTCTGGTCTTTAAAGTATTTCCACACCTTAGGCCTTTGTCTTTATTGTAGGAAACAGTATATTGTTTTGTACCTGACAACTTTAAGAGCTCTTTTTAATTTGAATAGGCTTTAGTGGCTTCTTTTAGATTTTCCAGGAAGATAATATTGAAAACAGTATTTTTTACTTTTACAGAATTGTTTTATTTTGTGTATTTATATATAATTATATTATTGTATATTATATTATAAGTTATATACAATTATATTTTATTATGTTTAATATATAATTTTGTTATATATTTGTATATATAATAAAATTTATTATAAATAAATGTTATTTACATAGGAAAATTACAATAGTTTTGAATAGTAGTTATAATCACATGTAACACTACCTTGCCACTATAAAGAGAATGACTTTAGAATTTTACAATTAAGAATGGTATTTACTAGTTTCACCAGGTCTCATTCTTTACATGATTAAGATACTGAGTATTGAGATAGTCACATTACTCATCTATTGATAATGATAAATTTTGTTAACAAATTTTCCTATTAAACTGCTTTTGCATTATACAGTAAAGTCTACTTGGTCAGATGTTATTACCCTTTTAATGATGTTTATGGGTTCAATTTACTATTTAGAATTTTTCTGTGCTTTTAGATAATGGTCTAAATTTTATTTCTCTTTGTGTCATCTTACATTTTTGCTGTCAAGTTTATGCTGGCTTTGTAAATTGGTTGCAAAGTTACAAGTTTTTTATTTGTATTTTAATAGTTTTAAGGGGCATCTGGATTTTCTCATAACTATAGATTTGTAAGGAATCACTTACAATTTATGAAACGGGGATTAGTGTTTGAATATACTTTTCAATTCCTTCTATATTCGTTATTCGGTAAGTCTTCTAAGTTTTTTTTAAGACAGTTTTGGTAGTTTTTATCTTCTTAGAAAATGGTCCGTTTTATTGTAATGCTCAAATATATAGGCACAGAATTATAGATTTTATTCAACTATCCCAAATATCTCTGCATGATATTCCTTCCTATATTCCTATTTTTGGGGGTTTATATTCTCTTTAGATTATATTTTTATTAGTCATCCTACATTTCTAATTTGATGTCAGTCTTTATAAATTACTATGATGAATGCTTAATTTCTGTTTATCGCTTATGTAATGATAACGTCAATTATATTATAAAATTTCATCATAGTGATGAATCTCATAAGTTTTGACATAAACTATTCCCTTTGTTATTGTTATATACGTTTTGTAAAATCTGCTTCTATTTCTTCTTCTGCGCAAAAGTTATTTTTTAAAGACTTTTCTTCTTTTAAATGGTTGTTGGTTTTTGTTTGTTTTTTGGTTGGCAGGTTTGTTTTTCTTTCATGTATAATGCATTATTAAGATCACTTGATTTTGTTTTTTGCTTTGAAATGTTTTGTTTTGAAATTTATTTTGATTTAGTATGTGTTCATTTCTTAATAATTTAGGAAATAATTTAGGAAAATTTGAAAGAATTTGAAATTTGAAAAATTTGAAATTTGTTCATAGCTATAGGATACAGAGATTGCTATACATTGTTCTAGCTTGTGTCCCTGTTCTCACTGTTGATCTCAGTCAATTTATGGTCCACATTGCAGTTGAGAGCTTTAAGGGGAAGAGTTCACAAAATAAACTGGGTTGGGCTATATTAGACATAGGGTTAAGGATCAAATGTCTTAACTGAGACATCAGAATTGCCTTGACATTTCTTGTTTCCTTGTACATGCCTTAGTAGTCCTCATTTTTCATTATATCCTGAACCAGCCTCTGAGCTGTCAGCACAGAGCTCTACGTGGGGCACAAACTCAACCAACCACAGGATCTTGACCTGAGCCGAAGTTGGAAACCCAAGCAACTGAGCCACATAGGCATCCCCTGAATTCTCTTGATCTTAGAATGTTTTTTGTATTAAACAGTGAATTCTAGTTAAAGTTAGAGGCGTATTATTTTCATATTTGCTAGGTTTGTCTTACCTATAGATATGTGCATTGGGACATTGGGGAGAACTTTTATATTTTTGAATAGTTCTCTGATGCCAATGAGGCCAATAAGCTTTAGTCAAAAGAGTTGTTCTTAGTTCTGATTGGCCAAGGATATAAGGGTTTTCTGAAGACAAACAATTGAGAATTAGAAGGCTGGTACATAATTAACCATCAACAAATATTTTTTTAATAAATAAATAATCATTTTTGTTATTTTTCGTAAATAGAAATTTAAAGTCAAGTGAAACATCCTACATTGTAAGGCTCATAAATGATAGGACTTGGATTTGATCCTAGGTCTTCAGACACTAGGTCAGATATTCCCAGTGAACTGCTTTTTAAAATTTTGCAAATTTCTTTTGTAGCCCAAAGTACGATTTTGCAATTCTGTTCAAGTTGTGTGAAGTCTGTTGTTTTTTGGTTTTGCCAGTTTTAATTTTTGGTAAAACAATTATACATATTGTATATCCTACAAAAAGTATACACATGCATATACATTTATGAGATCTAAGCAAGAATTTACTCAATATTTTAAAATACAACAAAGGATTAAGAATTGCTGAATGGGGTGAAAAATATATGCAGTTTATTAGAGAGTTAATCTATGCACAATTATATAACAAACAAATGGCAAATAATATAAAGTTTGGTTCTGTAATAAATTTATATTTTATTCTTACAGAGGCATTGGTTAAACTAAAAGCAGGAAACAGCAAAGGGTAATGTCTCTTTCTTAGTATTTTGGAAAGCTTTTTAAAATTATTCTCATTCTACAATTGCTATTGATTTCTGCATTCTGTGCTATCTATACACTATACCAACTTTTCTTTAATAATTTTTAGAGTTCTTAGTACTAAAGCTAGAGAATGTTCAGTGTTCTGTCCATAATTGATTGTCCAAAAAATTGTCACTGATTGTATTCTTGGATATAGCCATCTCTATTCCTATTTATAAAGATGTTAAGGTTTTCTGGTTCTCATATACATAGTGCTTGGGTGCGCGCGCACACACACATACAGACACACACACACACAACTTCTAGAAGGCCTGTGTGAATAAGCAGGATATTGTTTCGCTGCTGTATATATTTGTACATCCAAGCACAGTGACTGAGAAGGAGCCCGTACTCAACAACATGTCTTCAGAGTCTCTTTTGTTTTGTGCTCTCTTCATTTCTGTATTTGATTTTTCTCTAATCTGGGCTAAAGCAGTAGGTAGAGATGAAAAGTAAAGGTTTTGGGTTACATACATCTTGAAAACAGCTTCCTTCCAGAATTTCTTGATTCTTCTCTAGTTCCCTGTTTATACTATTATGTTTATACTATTCCCTGTTTATATCTTATGTTCACAGCTGCATAGGGTTTTTGCATTTAACCACCTATTTTTTTTCCTCTAGGAGAACCAATTCTATCACACACACTGTTTGAGCCTAATTTTGATACAAAAATATAAGCCAATAGTGGGAAATACTGTGTGAAATCCCATCATAATGTCCACTTTCTTGAGTATTTTCTGTTTTCCACACATGTCCGTTTTTCCCCAGTGAAAAAATATATTTCCTGCATAGATTTATATGCTCATTTAAAACAACATTGCAATGTTTATTGTTGCTTGATAATTTTTATCTTTAAGAATTTACAGTATTACATCAAAATTAACATGTTGTTGAGCCTTGAAAGAAATGGAGATGGTACTTTCCTATAAACAAAATGTGCAGGATACTTACTTGAAATGATCACAAATTTAGTAAATGATTTAACTAGTTCTCCAACCTGTTTTCTGACACCACATCCAGACACCAAATCTGACACCAGCTAATATCCTCCATAGATAAGAGGCTTCAAAACACTTGCCTTTCAAATACCACTGTGTTAGTTTGCTCCTATAGTTTGAGAGTTGTATCACTGATTCTGGGCAACATGAGGATATAAAAGCATCTCTGTGTTTGATGCTTAGCTCTTTTGTTAATGGCTTATGATGTCCCTTCAGGAATGTCTGCTTTCTTTTGTCTTTCACCTTTAGTCTCCCCAGGTAATTCGGGTTGATTAAATACCATCCAAAATGGACCATTCTTCCTGGGTGTTGATAAATTGGGAAATTCTTCTAACCCAGCCAATTGTGACAAAGATACCACCACACCACTGTTTTTTGCTTGAAGCACATAATTTCACCTGCTGAAGAGGACTTCCTGATTATTCATTTCTTAGTATGATTTTTTTTTGAGCTTTCTTGTCCAGTGCATTTTACCTTCCAGTCCTGCAAATCCCTTCATTGTTACACAGCTCTGAGGATGTTAATTCTACAACTGTCTTCTTGTGTACAGTGACAACATGATCATCGCTTTCTCAGTGGGATGGCTACTTGAAGTCATATCTCATTACTCTATCCAGAGGCAATGCCCTGGTCTTCTTTAAGTAACTGCTCTCCAGTCTTAGGGTTCACAATATCTTCTGGTTCTTCATAATTCTGTCTTAATACTCCACCCTCCTAATTTCTCTCTTCAGGGGTTGTAATCCCTGTTCGTCGTCCTGTTACCCCTCTTGCCTGTGTATAGTCCATCGTCAATAACTTCTTACCTGTGTGCTTCTGTCCAGGCTCTCAGTGGGCTGGGTATACCATCTACTAAAAAGAAGATGGAATGGCATAATTGAAGGTCAGATTGAGGTCATTAGAGGACTGTGTATATGAACTGCATCATTTTGATTTTTTACATGATTGTTTTATTGAACTAGATTTTGAAATGACACCAAGGTTAGTACTGAGGGGTGTTATTCAGAAAACAGCCATATAGATCGTGAAACTGCATATCATGTAGGCATGGTATTGAGGCTTTATTATATTACATAGTTTCTTCTATGTGAGGATATAAAATAAATTCCCATCATGTTCTAAGTCCCTTAACAATATTGTAAATCTAGTAATCCTATTATTTCCATTTGTTTGCCCAGGAAAATCAGATGTAAATGTGTATCTTCTTTTGTGAAAATGTATTAGATGTTAGTATATAAGTCTTTGTATCAAAGTTATCTTTGACTTCTTTTTATCTTCATTGCCTTTTCACACTCATTATCTTACTTCCAGGTTTTATGATATTCACTTGTTTACTTTTCCGTAAGCTTCCTCAAATTCCTCCTTTTGTTTGAATAAGATAAATATAAAAAGTGAATATGTTTAAATAAATTTTAGATTCAGTAGTCAATTAGCTTAAAATATTTTTATTGGAATAAAATTGAATAGATTATAAAACTTTGTTAAACTCTTAGCATTAAAATTGTTTTAAAATTGATGTTCTGTTAATTTAAACATATATTTTTATACTATTTAACTGCTTCTGAATTTTTTCCAAGCCATGGTATTTTCAAATCATTTCAGGGGTGCCTGGGTGGCTCAGTCAGTTAAGTGTCCAATTTCGGCTCAGGTCATGATCTCACTCCTGGTGAGTTCAAGCTCTGTCGGGCTCTGTGCTGACAGCTTGAAGCCTGGAGCCTGCTTCAGATTCTGTGTCCGTCTCTGCGCCTCCTCTGCCTGCACTCTGTCTCTCTTTCTCTCAAATATAAAATATAACATAAAAATTGTTTAAATGAATCATTTTATTCGTTTAACAATAAAAAAATCATTTTTTAAAAAATTATTTATTTCTTAGAGAGAGAGACAGCATGAGCAGGGGAGGTTCAGAGGGAGAGGGAGGCACAGAATCGGAAACGGGCTCCAGGATCTGAGCTGGCTGTCAGCACAGAGCCCGACGTGGGGGTCGAACCCACAAACAGTGAGATCATGACCTCAGCCAAAGTCGGCCGCTTAACCGACTGAGCCACCCAGGCGCCCCCCCAAAAATCATTTTTTATTGTTGGATTATCATTGCATTTTCTAATTACTTTGGGAGGTTCATTCTGGAAATATGAAGATGAGATTTTACTTTTCTTGTTTAGGCTTTAGATTTTTATATTTAGGAATTTGTGCATCTATATCATCCATACCTTGAGAATGGAACCTCTTCAAGGTCAGGACCCCTAATGACTTTATTCTTTATTATTACTCACTAATAAAGTACCTTCATAACTTATTACCTCTGTGACCTTGAGCAAATGACATCTCCTTTCTGAGCGTCAGTTTCCTCACCTGTAAAATGTGGATAATTACAGTATCCATTTCATAAAGTTGTTATTGATTTAAAAGATATTATAGGGGCACCTGGGTGGCTCAGTCAGTTAAACGTCTGACTTTGGCTCAGGTCATAATTTCATGGTTCGTGGGTTTGAGTCCTGTGTCAGGCTCTGTGCTGACAGCTCAGAGCCTGGAGCCTGCTTTGGATTCTGTGTCTCCCTGTCTCTCTGCCCCTCGCCAGCTCACACTCTGTCTCTCTCTCTCTTAAAAGTAAACAAACATTAAAAAAAATTTAAGATTAATTACATCAAGTGTTTAGAACTAGTGCTCTGAGTATATTACTAACGGCAATAGTAGCTGCTTTAACTGATAAATCCCCAAATCTCAGTTATTTTAACAACACAGAAGTTTATTTTTTACTCCATAATTGAGAGTGGGTATTCTCTGTTCTGCACAGTAATTCAGGGACCCAGGCTGATGGAAGCTTTGCCATCGTCATCAACATGTAACTTGATTTTTCCTGGGTGATCTATTATCCATCCATCCACCCATCCACCCATCATCCATCCATCTATCCATCTCAGGTGATAGAGGTGGGATATATGCATGGGGGAGATGGGGAAGGTCTGATGGAGAATATTAGAAATATTTTTATAGTACAGGCCTGGACATGGTGTACATCACTGTGCCCACATTCCATTGGCCAGGTCACATGGTCCTACTTAAGTGATTATGGGTGAGAAATGTGGAACCTGCATGGACAGCTTCTTTCCAGCAATAACTTTTTCCTACAGAAGAGGATCATGAATCTTTGATAGAAAACCTGTCACTTCCACATTGGTACACGGGAAGTAATTAAAAATGTTAGGTATCATTGGTATGTCTTTATGTATCATTTAACACAATGTATCATACTTACAATTTACTTGTTAGATTCTTTAATTAGGCTGGGAGTCCTTCCAAGTCACACAGGGACAGCGTCCTGCCCTGAGTCCCTGATCATTGGCAGAATTGAATAACAGTGTAAGTTCTTAACAAATGCGTGGTGACTGGATATCTGTGGATGGTGTGCATGTAACGAATAGATGAATATCCGATTCAGTGTTGGATAGACAATGATTATTACCATTAATATTAACTGAAAATTATAAATAGTTCTTTTTATAAACTTAAAGTTCCAAAAAAGTGAACTGGTCTCTTGCTAAGTATCACTTACTGAATATCAATAATCTGGGTGTAAATGGTTTTGTAAAATAATAGATGCTGCCATGGCAGTTAATAACAATGTGGTTGGCCTCTTTGAACTACTGTGATTGTTGTCACTTACTTCCCGTCTCTTCAGACTCTTTTGGAAACACTAAAATAAAGCTAGCTGTGTGATGCAATTTATCAGTGATTTTATGATCCAAAATCAATATCCAGAGTTATGAGAATCTGCTTAGGTTGACTAACCTTTCCTCCATTGCTCCAGTGTGTGTTAGTACCTGCTTTTCCAATTAGACTCCATTTAATCTTATGGGGATGGGATGTTGAACACTGTATCCTGTTGCTTCAGCATTTGTTCCTCAGTACTTCTATTAAAATCACAAAGGGGACTCCAGTAAAAGGCAACCAATTTGCAATTTATCCTCTGTATTCTTGGAGCCTTGTTTTAGCATCTCTCATGACATGCAATTCTTGTTCTCCTTTAATAAGGAGGCAGTATCCTAGAAAGCCAGAACTGTAGAGGAGAAAACCAGCATGAGCTATTTTTGTCACTGTTCCTCTGGAACTTTCCACATCACCTCCTTCTGTTTCCTCTGAGGTCTAGACAAAAGGAGGGTTCTGGATGGCAGAAAAAAAAATCTTTTAAGTCTTGTGTTTTCTTCTGTGGTTATACATGTACTGTTTCATGACAGGCATCCAGATATTGGCTCTTTTATGCATGTATTAGTGAATTTTGTGCATAGGTCCCTGGTATGGATGCAGTCTATGGCTAACCTCCTAACACCGGAATCAGCTTTTGCTTGTAGCAGAACCCCTACAGCTTTTTATTGCTTGATTGTCCTATCCCAGCAGGGCATCCTTTTTGGAAGAAGCCAATCAAGACAGCTCAAATACGGTTTCTTGGTCTTTAAGACACTCCTATATCCTTACCCAAATCATGGAAGAGCAGTTTGCCCAGATTCTAATAGCTCTTCCTTAAATGTGTAGGCAAGGGCTCATCCAGCCAGCCTCCCACCTTCAGACTTCTTCAGTAACTAATAGGTGTGTTCAGCTGTATCCTCAACTTCCTGGGGAATACATAGACACCTCAAATATCTATCTCTGTAGCACAGGGCAGGCCTGTGAGTTTTTCCTGCTCTATGAGCTTCGAACCAGTACTAACTTCACTTATTTTCTTGGATTAACACAATCTTTAAGCTCTCATTCTCTTGGTGTGATAGATTGAAGTTACCACCCTTTCAAATCTCTTCCAAAGGTGATTGGAGGAGGAGAAAAAGAATTCTTGACTGTATGAAAATTCTCTTAACAGTTGTTGTCAATAACCATTTGCGCTCCTAGCTCTATGTAGACCAGAAGTAGCAAGCAATGGAAGATTTTATTGTCACTGCTTTGGCTCTTTTATCTTTTAGTGCAGCATGGATTCATTTTATACACAATAATTCTCTGATGAGAACTTTATACAGTTGTCATAGGTCAAGCCATTTCAGAAACTTATTTCAAAATTTAAAATCCCATATAAAATTCATCTTTGCAGTTCCCCTTCATTATAGTCATATTCTTGAGTGTTTTTATGTTTTGCTATGTGCTTGGACCCTTTCTCTTTTCTTACAAACCATGTTTTGTAAGTCTCTATTTGGATTTAATTTTCTTTTGCATAACTCAAGAGATATATGTCATGAAAATCTATTGTTTTGCTACCAACAAAGTGGCCCTGATTCTGAAAAGAAAACGTAGTAACTTGTATGATGATATGTATTTTGGCTATATATTTTCTTTTCTTTCTTTCTTTCTTTTCTTTTTTTTTTTTTTTTTTTTTTTGTATTTATAGGTTAGGTATGTTGCCTTCTGAAGTTGAATGGTATCTGTTCCCACTGGTCTCTCCTGAATCAGTCAGTTCATCATTAACTTCTTAGTCCAGATAATTATTGTGTCATTCAAGATGCTTGGATAAATACCTATGCAGAGAGAGAAAAGAATCTAAGAGTATGTTTTATTGTTTTCAATATTAGGGCTTTAGCCCAAATCCAAATGTACCATTCAATATACTGTTTTACTCTACCAGGAAATAATAGTCTATTTTCTTTACCATAAAGTATGAAAGAGAATCTTAAGGGACCTAAGACTCCTGACATATATATTCATTCACATGACAGATAGTTGGTAACCACAAACCTGAGCAAGATGCAGATGCTGGGTGGTACGGATAAGAGATCCTTTTACCACACCAGACATTTCATTCTTCTCTGCAAAACCCAAATGGCCATACATCTGGAACCTTCAAAATTACTTCTATAAATACTAAAAAGTCCCCCAGTGTTAAATATGCAGGTGCATAGGATCTGCTAGATGGAGGTAATAGGATTGTCTCAAGGATTAAATGCAATTATATATTTTTAAATCTGAGCCTAAAATCATAAATATTTCCCGTTTGACTAAAATCTTTGTAAAGACAATTATTTACTTATTTCTTTCCTGTTCCATCATCCTAGTAGGGTTGAACATATCTTTAAAGTGTTGTCAACTTGGATTTTGCTCTGGAACCCAGTAGGATCCTGGATCATTTGTACTTTCTAGGAAAACTAGCCAGTGGCTTGATCCCTCCCCTTTTCTCCCCTCCCTTTTATAGGAAACTTCATCAGAAAGAGATGTCTATATTTGCTGTTTCCATTTCCTTTATTCTCATTCTCTTTTGAACCCATGTTAATTAGTGTTTTATTCCTTCTTCCATTGAAAGAGTGTTTCCACAGTCCTGGATGATTGCCATAATATCAAATCTAAAGGTGATAACTATTCCTCATCTGATTTGGTCTACCAACATTAGGAAGAGTTGATCATTCTCATCTTAAAACACCTTTTCACTTTTCTTCCAGGACCTGTCCTCTTAGTTTGCCTTCTATTTTACTTGTCAGCCTTTCTGAGTCTCCTCTGTTCATTCTTTATCTTCCTGAAGCCCAGTCTTCAGACCTGCTCTCCTCTGGTTCTACACTCACTGCTTAGGTTATCTACTCTCCCAGCTTCAGGGATTTAAAGCCATCTGAACTCTGATAGTGCTTACATTTATATCTGCAACCCACACCAGTCTCCTGAAAGTATTCTCATATTTCCATCTGCCTACTCAACACATCCCCCTCAGATATAAAGTTGCTATCTCAGACTTAATATGGCTAAAACATAACTCTTGATTTCTAAGCTCCCAATATGCTCCTCCTACAGGGTTATCTTGATAATTGGCAACTCCATCCCACCAGTTGCTTGAACCAAGAATCTTGGAGTCCTCTTGGGTTCCCTCTCATTTTCTACATCACTGTACTAGAAAATTCTTTCAGTGGTACCTTTAAAATATATTTCGAATCTAATCACTTCTCAAGTACTACCCATTTTACCTAAAATGGTATTTTTGTTCACTTGGGTTATCATAATAACCTGCTGAGTTCCCCTGCCACTCCCTCAACCGGGAAGAAGAGTAACCTTTGAAATGTGAATTAACTGAATTCATATTCAGTTGGAATTCAGACTTTTGCTAAAGGAATAAATTCCTGATTTCTTATTACTGTGGTGGCTGTGGAGGTGATATCACCCAGGTTCACCCTCAGGATTCCATTGGTTGAGCATCCAACTCTTAGTTTCAGCTGAGGTCATGACCTCATGGTTCATGAATTTGAGCCTCATGTCTGGCTCAGTGCTGAGCACGCAGCTTGCCTTGGATTCTCTCTCTTTCTCTCTCTGTTCCTACCCTTTTTGTGCATGCGTACTCTCTCTGAGAATTTAAAAAATAAACCACTTTGAGTCTTTCTCATAGATCGATGCATGCATACATGCTCACTTCTCACTTCTCTTCATAGGCTTTAAAGACTGCCTTTTTTTTTTTTGTTAAGCCTATTTTGAGAGACAGAGCATGTGTGAGCACGCAAAAGTGGGGAGGGACAGAGATCAAGGGAGAGAGAGAATCCCAGGCAGGCTCCGCACTGATGAGCAGCTAGTTGTGACCTGAGTCAAATGCATAACCAACTGAATCATCCAGGCACTGCTAAAGACAGCCTTTTAATTCTTGGTAAGATCACTGCAGTAAGGCAGTTAATACCTGTCCAGGCAGAGGAAGGTAGGCTCTACCTTAGAGCAAGGTATGCAGTAAGCTGGTAAAGACATTCCAAGGGGATAGAAGTGGGAGCATTTTTTTTTTGAAGACCAAGATTCTCTGTTTTTATTTTCCCCCCATCTTGGTAAGTGTGCTCTTTAATCCCCATCACGTATTCCACCCATCCCCCCACCCACTGCCCCTCTGGTAACCATCAGTTCTCTATAGCTAAGAGTCTGTTTCTTGGTTTGTCTCTTTTTTTTTTTCTTGGCTTTTTATTTTGTTTCCTAAATTCCACATAGGAGTGAGATCATATGGTATTTGTCTTTTCTGACTTATTTCACTTACAGTTATACTCTCTGGCTCTATATGTGTTGTTGCAAATAGCAAGACTTCATTCTTTTTTATGGATGAATAATATTATATACATACATACCACATCTTCTTTATCCATTCATCTTGGGCTGCTTCCATAGATTGGCTATTGTAAATAGTGCTGCAGTACACATAGGATTGAGCATTGAATTAGTGTTTTTGAAGACCAAGTTTCTTCTATAACAAATGATAGATTAAGACATTAACAATGAGTGGAATCTGGCAAAGCTGTCTATTTAGCTGGGGTCTTAAATCAGGTATAATTGGCCTTAACTTTCCAGTAACAGGAATGACTTCAAAATCAATGGTTACTGATAGCTGTTTTCTTCTAATTGGGGCCACATCAGCATTTATGCTGGCTTGGTTTGTTCCTCTCTCACTCTGACCCATTCCATTATTTATTGCCACAGGGTTGGGGCTTGAATATTATCTCGGTCCCGCTTTTCTCATTGCCCTACTTTTAGGCTTCATGCTGTGTGGATGTGATCTGCCTTTGGGTATTAGGTTCATCAAAAACTTTAGTTTTCAATAATAACTTTTAGTTCTCTGTGCCAGGTGCCTTAGGGCCTTAGGATCCTCAGCCAAATCACAAAAGTGAATAAAAACAACTTTTCCACTTTCACTAATAGAACAAACTTCTCATCACAATTTCAGAAGAGTTGGCCTTTTATCACAGACTCTTGTTTGGGGTGACTGGGTTTGACATTTAAGCAAAGGATATTTGTCTGACACAGAAAGGTGTGCAATTTGTAGCACTTAATTATAGCCCTGCTTTTAGTATTAAGATGATGATAATTATAGCTACAATTAGTACTTCTTACTTGGTTGTATTCTTTACATTTAACCCTCACAATAGCCTTATGAAATATGGACTATCCTGATCTCTTCTTTAGACTTGTCTAGACTGACAGAAGAGACATATTGCAAAAAGGATGTTCAGATGTTCTCCTAATGCCAAAGAATATTCTTTGGAAAACTTTATAGTGTTATCTCCTTTAGAACAAGGGGCAGTGACTATGAGGCAGAGCATGTTGCTTTTTCCTTTTTTTTTTTTTTTTCCCTTTTTCTGTAAGAGAAAGAGCCCAACCCTTCTGAGTCCTCTCCTAATTCTATTCATTTCTGTCCTGGAAGAATAAGGTAGCAGAGCAGTTTCAGTACACTTTTGGTGCTCAGTTCCAGACAATGAACCAGTCTCCCAATGTTCCTTTCCTGGTGGGAGCTTAGGAAAGCTACCAACTTATTTATGTCTTTGAACAAACCATGAGATAAGGATATTTTCTGTCTGGCAGATTTTGAAAAAATGGAGCCAAAAACCTTTTGGAGGAGGAAGCCACATTTGAGCAGTGTTCTTCTGAGTTATCCTTTTCCCAAGTGATTCATTCACTGTCTTGTTACTTCTTAAAAGTAGCTTTGACTCCAGTGCTGATGTTTGGATTAGATTTAGTATATCAATCCACTGGTTTTCAGAAAAGAACTGTAATTCCACCTTTGAGCCTTTTAAGCTACATTATTAAAGCCACACCTATATAAATAACTTTTGATTGTTTGAAAGTGAAAGTACTTCATGAATCAGACTGACAAAAACAAGGAAAACCAAGTCATTTAAACCTATAATTGGATCATTTCTACTTTTGGCAATCCCCTATATATTTCCCAATAACTTAGTGTGATTACACTTGAGACCCAGATAACATCAATTTTCACTTTAAATTAAAGTGAAGATTCTTCGATAGATCTTTTCTCTGACCAGCAAGCAGTCTCCAGACACTCTAGGAACTCATTAATATATAGAGCTTTGAAGTTTCTGATTGGCAGAATTTCTTTGTTGAGTCAGTATTAAGTGGCGTAATGCTCAAATTTCTTCTCAGCTAGTTAGCTCCATGGATTAGAAAATGCTGCTAGCAAAGCCATTTATTTTCTATACTTTAGAGAAAGTTGCTGTTCTGAACAGCAGGTTGGATCCTTAACACCATCTTGTTAGTATTTACAGTGTTTAACAAAGCAGGAGCCAGGGACACTTGGACCATGGCATTCCTAGTGTTTTCTGTACTTTGCTAAGTTTGATCTCCTCACTAAATTTAGAAAAACAGTGTTGCTTTCCTTGAACCCCCAAAATCTTATCAAATCCACACCCAACGGCATTTGTGTTATACCCAAGGGAATAAACACTGGGTATGATATAGGCAAGGAATATTACTTTATATCAAGGACCATTTATCAGTCACTCCAGTTGTATATGAGAGACCCCTGTGATATCTGAACAAGCATTGGTAAAGAGCTGGTTTGAACTCTTGGCTTCCACCATCATGTGATTGAATTCTAGGTCTGTGTATTAAACTACCTAACCAATGTTTCCATTAAGAGAAATCTCAAACTTAATGTCTAAAATAGAACTTCAATTCTCCTCTTGTAGAGGGTTGAATGGTGCCTTCCTTAAAAGATATGTCATTCTGGAATCTATGAATGTGATTTTATTTGGAAAAAGGGTCTTTGCAGCTGTAATTAAATTATGGATCTTGAGATGAGATTATTTTGGATTATAGATTATTAGCCTTAAATCAAATGACAAGTGTTCTTATCAAAGAAGACACACAGAGGAGGAGAAAACAGAGAGAGGCAGAGATTATAGTTCTGCATCTCTAAGTCAGGGAATGCTTGGAGCCACAGAAGCCCAAAGAGTCCAGGGAAGATGTTCCCCTCAATTCTTTGGAGAGAACATGGTCCTGCTTGACATTCCAGTTTTGGACTTTTGTCCTCTAGAACTCTGAGAAACTAAATTTCTGTCCTAAGCCACCATGTTTGTGGTATTTTGTTGCAGCAGTCCTAGGAAACAAATGCACCTCTTAAATCTGTTTTAGCCCCACTCTTCAGGTTATGGCAACTCTAGTCTTCTAACTCATGCCAAAAACTTTGGAGATTATCCTTGACTTCTTCTTCCATACCTCCAATCTAATTTATCAGCAAATACTGTTCCTCTACCTTCAAACTATTCTAAGGAGTCCATTCTCATTGCTTATATTACTACAGTCATTCAAGCTACCATTATCTCTTGCCTACCATTTATAAAAGCCTCCTATAACATGTCTTCCTTCTTTGATAATGTCTTACTACACTTTATTTTCAGCAGAATAGCAAGAGTGGTCCTTTAAAAACCAAAGTAGATCCTGACATTTCTCCATTTAAATACTGCCTGTGGGTTTCCATTTTACTCAGAGTAAAACCCAAAATTTGTAACAGTGGCCTCTAAAATCCCAAGTCAACTTCTTTACTCTTAATCCTCTGTGAGAACTGCCTAGAATATTCTCTTAAAACTTGGAGCCCCTTTCCTTGCACACATCCATTTCCTCTTACCCTGATTAATTTCTCCCAGGACACTTAACTCTCTAACTATGGGATTAACTTTTTGATTCAGCCAGTTGTCTTCCTGCGTTACAATGTAAGCACCAGGAGGGCAGAGATCTTTGTTTTTGTTTTGCTATTTTTATTAACTGCTGTATCTCAACCCCCTAGAATAGTGGTCAGCAAATCTTTCCTATAAAGGATCCTAGTCCATTTGGGCTGCTATAACAAATTACATGGATGTGGCTCAAGTAACAAATATATCTCCCAGTTCTGGAGGCTGGACATCTGAGATAAGGCTACCAGTATGGTTGGGTTTTAGGCAAGGTACCTCTTCCTTATTTATAGACCACCATCTTCTCTTTGTATTTTTATGTGGCAGAGAACAGAGAGAGAGGAAACAAACTCTTTTGTGTCTTTTATAAGGGTACTAATCCCATCACAAGGCTCCACTCTCATGACCTAATTACTTTTCAAAAACTTCAAATACCATCATATTGGGCATTAAGGTTTCAATATATGAAAGTCTATAGCAAGCATCTTGTATTTGTACAGTGCTTTAATGTTGATCATTTTCATGTATATTACTTCAGAGTATCCTAACAGAAACCATAGCTAGAGTAGGGGCCTTCATAGTTTATGTGATCTCAAAGTCATTTGGCTGGAGCAGGCATATGAGAATCTTAGTTTAGGCTTCTGATCTCTTTTTATCATCATGGCCTCAATTTATTAACAAGTGATTCCTTTTGAAAATAATGCTGTTCTTCTAAAAGGTGAAGTATTTCAGCTTTGTTCCAGTACTATAGTTTTGCTGCACAAGAGTCTGTGTGCTGGTATTAAGAATGTTGTACCAGTTCACTGTGGGGATTTCTGGGAAATCAGCTTGTCAATATGGGGCAAGGAAAACCACCATGATGCCTGGTGCCCCATACCCAGTAAGACTGCCCAAAAGAATAATCACTGTGGTTCCCCCATCCCTTATTTACATCCTATTTCCACCAAGAGGAAGCAAAAACACATCATCTTGCTTCTTAATCTTCTGGACACCTGTCTAGAAAAGTGACATCAAGACAACTTGTATGTTTTTATTTCTCAAGTGTTATTTTCAAAGTATTATTTCTTAAGATCATTTCATCCTCCTTGCTTTTTTCCTTTTCCAACCAAAAGAAATGCTAATTTTTAAATTGTTTTCTGTAATCACAGCAGAGAGGTTCTTCGTAACTTATGGATCATTGCTCCAGCCCAGCCTTTTTAATTTTCTGTGTCACCTAAGTCCTGGGGCCCATTAATCTTAAGATTATTGACAGTAGGATGCAGTCACCTTTTAAGATATTAGTGCAATCTGAATGGGCCTTTGTGTACTAATTTGGATTTAATAAATGTAGTTAAGATGGGGAAGTAAAAGATTAAAGGGGTGCTGGGCCTAAAAGGTGGTGTCAGCCAGGAGCTATGTTGGTAACAAGATCATTTGAACATATTTTGGTAATGTGCAGGCACCAGAAATGTTTGAAGAAGGGAATGAAGAGAAAGGATAATATTGGAAATGGCAGGGGAATGATTTCCTACTGTATCTCAGCCCTGCCAGCAATGTAACAACTAGGGAAGAGAGGGGCTGAATGAACACAAAATTTTGGTTGCTGAACAAAATAGGATCAAAGAAAAGGGAAGAATAATCAGAGGTAATGATGGTAATTTGTTTTTTAGTTCAGAGATAATTGACCCATGCTGAAGACATAATTATGGTACATTAAGGAGATTAAAAGAAAGACAAAGACAAAGGCATGGAGTTATGACAAACATGATTCAGAATCCTATAATTATGATGTTTTTATAACCACAATATTTTGATATTAGCCTTTCAACCCACAAAATGCAGCAACAGCAGAAAACCAAGCAGATTCTTTTTTACTTGTCAGATACATTTTCTCTTTTCTTCCGGTTTCTTCCCTTTTTACATTTCTTCTAACAGCTGCCAGTACTTGAATGGTATCTGCTGGTGATAAGGGTGTTGAAAAGTAGAGAGAAATGATTGTCTATTTAGATGAGAAGAGTGAGTCTGCATTGAGAGTTCTCCACTCCAGCCTTTTTCATCCAGCTCTAATGTGGGTATTTTGGGCTTAGCCTGAAATTCCGGCAGCCCTCAGCTGGGATTCCTTTCAGTTGCGAATTTCCCAGAGTGTGAGTTTATGAGATGCCTTAAGATGATTTAGGGGCTTTTGTAGACATGTTTTTTTCCCATCAGCTAAGGATTTGAATGAGCATTAAAAATGTTATTTATTCCTTAAATCTATGCTATTGTGGCAGTTCTTAGGATAAAGTAAACAAAGTGAGTCTATTTAAGGATAATGCCATTGGTGTAGCTCTTTGGTACAAATCATGATAGAGGCTGGGCAATTAGTGACTTTGTTGGGCATTATTTTAGTCCCTCCTTTCCTTCATCCCTCAGAGCTGTCTTATTATTATCCTCTGGCAATATAATGGGAAAGAGGTAGAGTGGCAGTTCTGAAACACCGTCAGAGCATGGAAATTTGGGTGCTTTGCACTGACTACACTGATATTAATCCCAGCAATCTGTAATCTCCAGAAATAGACTTGAATTCTGCAACAAGTCTACCTGCTGGCAAGTCACCTAGCACTTTAGAGAGTATGCAAAGAGAAAGCCAGAGATACCACCAAGGCTTTGTGGTATAGTAGAGATTCATACATCTTATCTGTTTTTGTTTGCATTTAGTGCTAGGCTGACTGCAGGCATAAGATCAGGCTTCAGTGCAGAATGAGGTGGTGTGCCTTCCAGAACTGTGTAGCTTCTTGAGTAAATATGGTCTCTGTTAAGAGAAACATATAGAGCCTATTAAAAGAGATTGATTCCTCCCCCCCCCCCCCCGCC
>NW_027529669.1:2961131-3009403 GCF_008692635.1 Crocuta crocuta
CATGTGTTCCCCCCCCCCATTCAGTTCTCTCCTTACACAGCTTCTCCTATTATATACATTAAGGCACATTTTTTCTTTGATCCAGGGCTCAACTCATCATTTGTGGAGGTACAATTCACTGCCTGCTTAGTTCAGATTAGTATTCACCAGCCTCTGTACTTTGTAACTCAATTCCAAAAAATCTTTCCATTCACATGAAAACTGGAACTGACATCCAAACTACTTTCTCAGAATGAAGAGATTTTTCGAAGCACACAAGATAAGTGGGTTGTAAAGTCTAGAACAAAAAAGGCTTCCAGGTTGGTGGAAAAAAAAGCACAAGACATACAGGAAAAATTGATATAAACTCTCTTAGAAATATCTTGTCATGTAGACCTCAGAAATGCTATTAATTTTTTTTCAAATTACACAACCTTGACACCCCTTTCTCTTTACAGGTAAGGTTTCTGCTTTGCATGTTGTGATGGGCAGCTCTCTTTCATTTGGAGCATCCTCTGGTGCCCTGGTGTTCAGCCCACCAGCTTATTAACTATACTAAACATATACTGAACTGAGACAGAAACGACATATCTGTGCCATACTCAGTTCCGTGTGCAGCCAACACCTGGCATCTGTGTCAGCATTTTCTACCCATACCTCCCTGACCTGCTTGGATTGTGAAACTCTAGTTTTCGCCTGGGAGTGGCCTCAGATTCCTTCTCAACACAGTGCTTGAGACTCCTGTTACTAAGCTAATCTTCAAAGGGAAACTTATTTTCATCCTTAGGATAAAACCATGGGAGGAAACCCTGAATAGAATCACATGGGCATTTGTAGAAGGAAATAATGGATCATGTAATAATTCCACTTGCCCCCTAACCTCCCAGGGCATTTTTAGTAGCTTAATAATGTATTATTTTTCAAGTGCTTTATAACCCAAGAGAAGTGCAAATGCCCAGCTATATTAGTCTGTTTCAGATCTGTAGGGAAAGATTTAATATTAAACCTTTTAGGCTTGACAGCTCCGTT
The DNA here is from genome assembly GCF_008692635.1 of Crocuta crocuta. NCBI lineage: Eukaryota > Metazoa > Chordata > Mammalia > Carnivora > Hyaenidae > Crocuta > Crocuta crocuta. The sequence goes on from NW_027529669.1 coordinate 2,962,140, forward strand.
TTAGACATGCCCAATTTACCACACTTCAGCTTTAAGCAACCTGGATTGGGATAAAGGCTGAATTCTGTTCCTGTTTGACATCTTCTGAGCATCCATTGTCAGCTTTAACAAGCTGTGTATTGACATTATTCAATATATATTATCTGCCAAGATGCATTCCAGACACTTAAACAAGGGTGTATTTTTTAACTGGCAATGAGAGACTATTACAGTGCTTATGGTGTCAAAGTTTGAGCACACAGTGTCACTCGTTGGCTCCTCAGGTGTTGGGAAGATGCAAGATGCAACTTTTCAGTCTCCAAAGACTTTGCAAGGAAAAGGTAAAGACCCCCAAATTTTTTAACCAATTTTTTCTTTCAAAAGGAATTACTTGCACACAAATTATTTCTACCTATGTTTCTAGCATTTATATATGGATGCATATTAATATTTGTGTATTTCTGCTATCTGTTCTTATTTTGCATTTCCTCTTCCATTCAGCAGTGAAGGGTTAGTTTATATTCTTCTTGAATCATGAGTTATTCATGAGATTGCAGTTCTTTAAAGGCATGTGTTCTGTGTATCACCCTGCTGAGCACACGGGATCTGCCATACTCTGTCAACAGCAGTATGCTTGGCCCTCTTCCTGGGCACCAGAAAATCACATTAGCCTTTACTCCTGCTTTGTTGTCCATAACATTGTTATGCAAGCCTTTATAAGGGTATAATTAACTTTACTAAACATCTGGAATAACTAAAGGAAATTACAATATAAGAGAGATAAAAAATAGTCCATGTGAAATACAGCTATTCCCATAGTAGGAAACATCTAGGAAATTCCACTTTTGAGGGATAAGGATTGATTTTTGAATGGGGTGGGTTTCCTTTGGGATATTTACTGTTCCTATCTGAATCCCTCTTTTTACGTACATCTATCTGGTTCTACCACTTTCTTGTAATAACTGTTGTGCTTCAGGTCATCCATGCTCTTCTCTACCAACAAGGAACACATATACCAACATTTAAATTATTTGGCTTAAAATAATATTTGGAATAATGGCTCTGGAGTCTCCAGCAGGACAGAGCCAGTGGGCCTAATCTCTTTAATCCTACTGAATAATGTGGTAAAGACCAAGGGGGTATGGGTAGTTTTATTACTGTAAATACACAAAATAGTGCAGATAAGAGTTGCACATTCATCTCTCCATTATTTTGGTTGTCCAGTAGCTAACTATAAAATCAGACAAATAGTTTTCAGAAAGAAACGACTCTTAGGAAGAGTATACACCAAACAGGAGGTTACCAGTTCTGTTGTTCATATGGCCAAGTAATGAAATTGATTGGTTGAATTGGGTAGGAGTTATGGGAAACTGAAGGCTATCTGTTTATTCTAAAGGTGTCTTTTGTAGATATCGGGACCTTGGGGGTTTCTCAATTCCAGGGAGTAGCATATTTGTATTACATGAGTACAATTCATTTGTATTTTTTTAAAGTTTATTTATTTTGAGGGGGGTGGAGAGAGAGAGAGAGAGAGAGAGCGAGAGCAAAGAATCCCAAGCAGGCTCCGTGTTATCAGTGCAGAGCCCGATGTAGGGCTCGATCTCAAGAACAGCGAGATGATGACCTGAGCTAAGATGAAGAGTTGGATGCTTAACTGACTGAACTATCCAGGAGCTCCATACAATTCCTTTGTATTAATTTCACTTTGGATACAAGCTAAGTAGTGTGCTTCGAGTTTATAAGAAAACTTGGCTCTGTGACATTATGTCTCATTTTGAATATGTGAAAATACAAGCTCAGTTGTCAGATCTTGTCTATTTTTCTCTTCTCTCAACTGCAGTTCTATGTGAAATCCCTCAATTTAATTTTTCGCAAGTAACTCAAATAAAAAACAAGTCTGTGTAAGCCAGCAAAATGTCTGCAGACCAAATTTGTCTTATAAACAAAGATACTCCAGTCCATCTAAATCCTCAAGGCACAAGAAAAACATCTTCCTAACTGCCCTAATAAGTTGAGAGATTGGTTTTTCTTCCAGTAGGAATAGTACTGGAAGTACTTCACATTACAATTAGAATGACTGTACCTCATGTTTTGTCTGTGGCAGTCATGGTTTATGGTTCTAATCATGGTATCCAGTTTCATTTAGCATTTGTCCTAGGGTTTTTATTTTTTTAAGCATAGGGTTATTGATCAGTGCATTAAAATAAGCACTGTGCATTTGGTTGATTTCATTTCTACTTCCAGCTTTCACCCTGTCAAGTGGGCAATGCATGTGTAGTGAACAGAGTTCTTACTTAAACACAGAGGTCATCACTGGTCCATTTTTCATATTAACTATTTCTCTTTTCTGGCCATTTCCACATGGCCAGTAACTAACACTCTATCTCCTTCCTTTGAAAAATAGCATTAAGAGTGATTGTTGGTAAGACTGTACTTTTTTAGGAGAAGCTGGGGACAGCTAACACCTACTTTTAGGTAGTTATGTAAGAACTGCTGATTGCTGCTGTTTCTTCTGGCTATTGGGTGAATTGCTGTGTTCCTGATTTGGGATGTTGGGTACACAAAGCATCACTCCACTAGTTGCAGACACTGGGAAACCTGCAAAAATTGAAAGTTAGATATATGTGAAGTATGTATGGAAAAGAATTGCAATGTGTTACTACAGTGATTTTTGTCATTTATTCCATGGTAACTCTACAACAATATATTTTATTTTTTCATTAGGCTTTAAAAATTTTTTAAATAAATTTTTGGCTGCAGTGTGCTAAAGCAAAAAAATTATATTTAATAGAGATTAAACATGAATTTCTGTTTCTTAAAATATTGATGAATGTAAAACTTTCATGAGACTTTAATGAAAATTTTCTTAAGGGGGTTGTCATGATATTGATGAGCCTGTGAAAACCAAGAATCAGAAATAGGCTAAAGAAGCGTCAGCCTCTCCTTCAAAATTTAATACTTTAAGAAGACCAACCTGTTAACAATGATTGGAAACCTACAGCTTTAGAAAGAGCACTTACATTTCATTCTGTAAAGCATGACTTTTCATTTAGATCAAATGACAGTTCTAAATTAGTTTCTTTCATTGTTGACTCCAACTTTCCCTGTGAATACACTAAAAGTAAATTAATAGTTGTTAATAGAATAGCTTCATTAACAGAAGAATTTCACAAAGAATTAATGTATTTTTCCCTCAGTGTCAAATGTTTCAAGTAGAACATGAACTTAGATAAATTAAATAATAGCTTCTTTATAAATTCCAATTATTGGGATTAAAATCATTCTAAGTTACGACAAAGTTAAATATGTCAACATTTAAAGTATTGTGTGGAGAAAATAGGAACACATATTTTACTGGCACAAAATGTGGTGGTAAAAATAATGTTATTTAGAGGCAGGTCCTGGAGCAGAAATATACTTGAAATTGGTTGTGGTGCATGCGTAGTTTATAACTGCATCTAAACAAAATGTGTTATTTAACCAATCAAAATGGAAGCTGTAGATATCAAAATAATGTCATATGTATCCACTTAGAATAAATAAATTACAACTTTGTAATGAAGATTAAAGCTTTTAAAACTCTTTAGCATGCTTAGCATCAGAGATGTTTGAATTTTCAAGGAACAGCATTAGAAAGCAAACTAAATGTTTAACGATGGTGATGGTATTAACCTGCTGTTTAAAAAAAGTTGCGTTTTGTTCAAAATTAATTGAAAATCTTGAATCAGAACATTTAACACATGAATGCCAAAAAACTGCAGCTTTTGATGTATTTGGCAAGTTTCATAGAAGAAGACCTTGTGTAATTGATCACTTGAAAAGGAAAGGAGGGGCACCTTGGTGGCTCAGTCCGTTGAGCAGATGAGCTTCTGACTTCGGCTCAGGTCATGATCTTAGGGTCCTGAGTTCCAGCCCCAAGTTGGGCTCTGTGCTGACAGCTCAGAGTCCGCTTCAGATTCTGTGTCTCCATCTCACTCTGCCCTTCCCCAACTCGTGCTCTGTCTCTCTCAAAAGTAAAAATAAACATTAAAAAAATTTTTTTAAAAAAAGAAAAACTGAATAAAGAAAACACTGACCTCACCTGTGAGCTTGTTAGAACTGTAGCTCTCACACACCCCAGACCTACTGAATCATAGTCTTTGTTTTAATAAGATTCCGGGGGCATTTGTATTTACATTAAAATTTGAGAAGCACTAGTGTAAAATATTTCGTTTGGAAATTTGAAAATTACATGTTGGAATATTTTGGCAGATGAGAAGAATACTTTGACACTTTTTTAAATTAGAAAATTCTATATTCTCCCCTAGGATGATGATGATATGAAATTGAAAAGGCCTACAAAGTTGCAATATCTAAATTTGGCAAAGTATATGAAATAACCAGAAAAATCATTATAAATTTGATGATTGAAGAGAAGTATCTAAATGGAAGCAATAGTACAGTATTTATAAAAGTACTTGTTCTGAGATATTTAGAGATCAGTAAGATGAAAAGTTAGAATGGAGAATAACAGTCATTTATGAGAAGTTTGTTCTTAGCTTCACAGATACCTCAGTGACTGCAGAGAGTGATTTTCTCAATTTAAAAAATTATGGTCTGGGGCGCCTGGGTGGCTTAGTCGGTTAAGCGTCCGACTTTCGCTTAGGTCACGATCTCGCGGTTCGTGGGTTCGAGCCCCGCGTTGGGCTCTGTGCTGACTGCCAGCTCGGAGCCTGGAGCCTGTTTCAGTCTGTGACTCCCTCTCTCTCTGACCCTCCCCTGCTCACACTGTCTCTCTCTCCTAGAAATAAATAAAAATATTAAAAAAAAAAAAATTATGGTCTACAGGGAAGAGTCAACTCAAGCTGTCAACAGTTTTAAATCTCATACATATAAAATGCAACATTGAGGATGGTGTGTGAAATTAAATTAAAAAAATTAAAAAATAAGAGCATCTTGATAAAACAACTTTGAGACAAATACTAGTGACAAGACAATTAGGGATTATTATGGCTAAGAAACTGATTAAATTAATCCGTGCCAAAATAATTAATCTACTCATGTTATCTTTACTTCTTTTGCTTACGACATCAGTCTGTGATTATAATACTGTTTTATCTGCATTTACATGAGTAGATATTTTAATTTTATTATTTAAATGTTTATTGATTTAAGAGAGAGGGACAGAACAGGGGAGGGGCAGAGAGACAGGGAGAGAAAGAATCCCAAGTAGACTCTGCCCTGTCAGCATGGAGCTAAAAGTGGGGCTTGATCTCATGAACCCTGAGATCATGATCTGAGCTGAAATCACGAGCTGGATGCTTAACTGACTGAGCCATCCAGGTGCCCCAAGTAGATATTTTAATTTTAAGAATTAGACTTTGAAAACAATTTTGAATAAAAATATTTAAAGGTCCAACAATATAATGAAACCAGTTTGACAGTAAATCATTTTTAAAAATCATATAACTTTAAATTATCCCTCGAGAGTGTCCTGGTTTGGATGATAAATCATAATGCAAAACAGTGCTTGTTTATTTCCATTTGTTCTTTCACCATACCCTTTCCAAATTATATTTGCCTCTTCTGACCTGTTGAGAAAAACATAGGTGGCTTTACATTGTCTATTTTTCAAGTGTGGAAAAATCTGGAAAAGAAACTATCACTTTTTAAGGGCTTCAGTAAATTAACTTCTCAGGCAAGGGTAATAATCCTCACCAGTTATGAGGGGTGGAGGGAAAAGGCAATGATAGAATAGAGACAGGTGGTTTCAGAACTGCAGTTTCATATAAATTCATTTACAATATGGTTTTGTTAACTCAGTGCATTTATATTGGCATTATACCTAATATACCACATTTATATGTAGTACATCTATCTCTACTGTCACTATCCTGGTTCAAACCACCACGTCACACCTGGATTACTGAAGCAGCCTTCACATTATACGTCTTCTCTTGTCATTTTACAGTTAAATGTTACATTGCAGCCAGAGGTCTTGTTACATTTTAAGTCCACTTTACTATATTCTTCTGCTTAAAATCCTCTGATAGGTTCTGGTCTTCATTCACAATAAAAGCCAAAGTTCTTACAGAACCCTTCATGTTTACTTTCATCTAGATTGTATTTATAACAATGAATGTGGTAATGTGGCGACTACCTACACTGTATTTGGTTTCATTTCAGAGATTCTTGAATCTCTTGATTTCCCTACATGGGAATATTGATATTGCTACATCTACCATTATTGGGCTCCATGTCTCATGCTTGGCTGTCGTTGATCTCTCTCACCTTGAGACTCATCCCAGTCCGTCTCCAGCTCTACCTGCTGCTTTTTGGAGAGAGTTCAGTTTAGACACCCTTTCCCTGGAGTTCTGTGGGAATACATTTTTCTTTCCCATTTTACTACATGTGATTATTAGCCAATGATCTGTTTCTTTGGTAGGTTGATTTTTGACAAGAATTTGTCCCTGGTTAGACTTCATCTTCCTAATCTAGGACTTGCTTTTCTGGCTACCAATCAGTGAATATTAGAGCGTACAGATCTGCTTGAATATGAGAAAGAGCAAAATGTAGTATGACGGCAATTTTGCCAAATCCCAGAAGTCATCCAATCTTCATTCAAAGCTCACAGTGTCTTTTGTTCTGACCTTTTCAGTGATCTTTATTGTGACTCATCCATATATATATTTGAGAATTGATTCTGCTACAAAGATAGTCTTCCAAGAATAATATAGCTTATGGCAGTTTCTCCATATTTTGATATCTAAGAAACTATTTTCTATACCATGCATTAGGGTACAAGAATATACACTGCATTTTTTGATGCATAATGATTTCATTCAATATTGTGTTCCTACTAGATGCAGTAGACTGAGCTCACTTAAGATTCAGAATTATTTTCAGGGTACCATTAGTCAGATGGCAACTTTATGCTAATTAGAAAAGTGCACACTTTCTCTTGGAACACTTAGCTGTGTGTAAGGTTGCATAGCTTGATGAATCAAACATGGGTAATTTCAGACGTCCACTCACTCCACTTGCTGGGCACCTTTGAGCTGTGAACAACCTGTACTACATTATATGACAGTTCTGGAGATAAAAGGCATTTCCTTTTGCACTTCAGGAGCTTCAGTACCTATTGAAAATGTTCTGAGGAAATGGAATGTGGTTTGATGATCTTTATTCCCACCCATACCTAGAGGAAGAACTTGAACACATAGTAAGTTCTTGATAAATACTTACAGGAATGAAATATCCAAATCAGTAGATATAACAGGATAGTATACTCTAGAAATTAGTAAGTGGTTTTCACCAGCTTTTACCTGGCTATTGTGGAACTTTTCACTTGGACTGAAAAGGGAATATAAAAGAGAATGAGAGAGGTGGGGAAGAAGGAACAAGTATGCTTACTTGAATTAAATTGTAAATGGATTTGTATTGTATAATATTAAAATACTATATAATTTCATTTGGAGAACACAGTAACTCTTTTATTGCTTTCAGAGATCTAAATCTCCATGCATATCATAATAGCATTCTTTGAAGTATGGGTGATCATAAAGATTCTTTGATTTCAAACACCTATTCAGCTTCTTTTCACTGTTCTCTGTGGATGCAGCAGTTATTCTTGTTAGCAGAGATGTCAGAGAATCCATTTGAATTTTACTGATACCTTTTAAACACTCTATTCAACCAACTCTGGACAGATTTTTGTCTATCATTTTGTAAAAAGCCATGTCACTTGAAGTAAAACCAGTATCTTAGAACAGAGACAAATAGCTTTCTAGTCCCTGACACCTTCTCTTCTTTAGTGAAACTAAAACCAGGTTGCTGAGTAGCTTTATCCACTTGTTTATCATCCTTATATTTGCTATCAAAACACACTCCTGTGCCACAATGTCAGTTACTTCCTGGTGGACATAGCACCTGTTCAACCCAGTTTTTCTCTAGTGGACTGTGGCAGCTGTGCGAATACTCCTTACAGGCTTCCAATTGCAGAAGACATAATTGAACAGAGCTGCAGCTGCTGTGTTCTGAAATCTATTGCCACTTTGTACAGATGTCATGCTTCCCATGCTTGCCAGTGACTGAGCTTGGCAGGGATACTAAGGCAAACCTGTTCCTAGGAGACCTGGAACTTCCCTGATGGAAAATCTTGGCCCAAGGAATCTCTGAAGATCTTGTCAAACCTTACTTAGAAAGTCTAGAATGCTTCTACTACCAAACCTTTTCTCTCTATCTCTTGGGGTCAGACTTGCATCATGGCCTGATGGCTTTCCCAACATCCCCTGTGTATCTCCCTATTTCTCTTTGAAGGCATTTCTCTTATATTCTTTGTGAATTTAATCCCATCTTGGCATCTGGTTCTTGGATATTCTGAACTAACACAGAACCTAACTCTTAACAGCACATGTTCACAATTATGTTTGAAAAGAAGGCATCCAGTCAGCAGCCTTTGTTCTACCTCATATAGACTTTTGGCAACTCATTGAGTGATAAGCCCCACTTTCTTAGTTTAAGATCATTTTTTTTGGTTAACAATCTAAGATTTTATTTTATTTTATTTTATTTTATTTATTTTTTTTTTTTAAATTTTTTTTTTTAATGTTTTATTTATTTCTAGGAGAGAGGTAGAGACAGCGTGAGCAGGNTTATTTTAAATAACACATTTGGTGTTAGTGAACAGCTTTTTGTACCACTGTACTCTGTTCCACTTTCTTTTTTTTTTCCCTTAGTTTATCGTCAAGTTGGTTTCCATATAACACCTAGTGCTTATCGCAACAAGTGCCCTCCTCCATGCCCATCACCCCCCTTCCCCTCTCCCCCACCCCCATCAGTCCTCAGTTTGTTCTCAGCATTCAAGAGTCTCTCATGGTTTGCCTCCCTCCCTCTCCCCAACTATTTTTCCCCTTCTCCTTCCCCATGGTCCTCTGTTAAGTTCCTCCTAATCCACCTATACGTGCAAACATATGGTATCTGTCCTTCTCTGCCTGACTTATTTCGCTCCTCATAACACTCTCAAGGTCCACCCATGTTGCTACAAAAGGCCAGATTTCTTTCTTTCTCATTGCCATGTAGTATTCTATTGTATAGATAAACCACATCTTCTTGATCCATTCATCAGTTGATGGACACTTAGGCTCTTTCCGTGATTTGGCTATTGTTGAGAGTGCTGCTATGGAACATTGGGGTACATGTGCCCCTATGCATCAGCACTCCTGTATCCCTCAGGTAAATTCCTAGCAGTGCTACTGCTGGGTCATAGGGGAGTTCTATTAATTTTTTGAGGAACNTGAAAGTTTAGCCTCTTCTTTGCCGATTTTGATGCCTTTAATTTCCTTTTGTTGTCTAATGGTTGATGCTAGGACTTCCAGCACTATATTAAACAACAGTGGTGAGAGTGCACATCCCTGTCATGTTCCTGAGCTCGGGGAAAGCTCTCAGTTTTTCCCCGTTAAGGATGATGTTAGCTGAGGGCTTCTCATAGATGGCTTTTATGATGTTTAAATAAGTTCCTTCTCTCCCGACTTTCTCGAGGGTCTTTATTAAGGGATGCTGTTTTTTGTCACATGCTTTTTCTGCATCTATCGACAGGATCATATGGTTTTTATCTTTTCTTTTGTTGATGTGATGTATCACACTGATTGATTTGTGAATATTGAACCAGCCTGTAACCCAGGAATGAATCCCACTTGATCTTGGTGGATAATTCTTTTTACATGCTGTTGGATTTGATTTGCAAGTATCTTGTTGAGGATTTTTGCATCTGTATTCATCAAGGGTATTGGCCTGTAGCTCTCTTATTTTCCTGGGTCTCTGTCTAGCTTGGGAAATCAAAGCAATGCTGGCTTCATAGAATGTATCCGGAAGTTTTCCTTCGATTTCTATTTTTTGGAATAGCTTGGGTAGAATGGGTATTAATTCTGTTGTAAACATCTGATTGAATTCCCCAGGAAAGCCATCTGGCCCAGCGCTCTTATTTGCTGGGAGATTTTTGTTAAATTTCTTCACTAGTTATGGGTCTGTTCAAATTTTCTATCTCTTCCCGTGTGGATTTTGGTAGTGAGTGTGCGTTTAGGAATTTGTCCATTTCTTCGAAGTTGTCCAATTTGTTGGCATATGATTTTTCATGGTGTTCCCTGATGATTGCTTGTATTTCTGAGGGGTTGGCTGTAATAAGTCGATTTTCGTTCATGATTTTGTCTATTTGAGTGCTCTCTCTTTTCTTTTTGAGAAGCCTGGCTAGAGGTTTGTCAATTTTTTAAAACCAACTCTTGGTTTCATTGATCTGTTCAACTGTTTATTTGGTTTCTATATTGGTTATTTCTGCCCTGGTTTTTATTATTTCTCTTCTCCTACTGGGCTTGGGGTACTCTTGTTGCTCTCCCTCTAGTTCCTTTTAGGTGAGCTGTTAGATTTTGCACTTGCGCTTTTTCTAATTTCTTCAAATAGGCCTGGCGTGCAATGTACTTTCCTCTTCGGACTGCCCTTTCCGCGCCCCATAGTTTGGATTGTTGTATTTTCATTTTCATTTGTTTCCATATATTTTTAATTTTTTTCTCTAATTGCCTGATTGGCCCATTCTTTCTTTAGTAGGGTGATCTTTAACCTCCATGTTTTTGGAGTCTTTCCAGATTTCTTCCTGTGATTGATTTCAGATCACATGCTATGCCATTGTGATCTGAAAGTGTGCATGGTATGATCTCAATCCTTTTATATTTATTGAGGGCTGCTTTATGTCCCAATATGTGATCTATCTTGGAGAATGTGCCATGCGCACTTGAGAAGAAAGTGAATTCCATGGCTTCAGGATGTAGAGTTCTAAATATATCTATCAGATCCATCTTGTCCAATGTGTCATTCAAGTCCATTGTTTCTTTAGTGATTTTCTGTCTGGTTGATCTATTCATTGCTGTACGCGGAGTATTAAAGTCCCCTGCTATTAGCACATTCTTGTCCATAAGATTGATTCAGTTTGTGATTAATTGTTTTATGTATTTGGGTGCTCCTGTATTCGGTGCATAGACATTTATAATTGTTAGCTCTTCCTGATGGATAGACCCTGTAATTATTATATAATTCCCTTTGTCATCTCTTATGACTACCTTACTTTAAAGTCCAGTTTGTCTGATATAAGTATAGCTACTCCAGCTTTCTTTTGACTTCCGTTCACATGATATATATTTTGCCATCCCCTTACTTTCAGTCTGAAGGTGTCCTCAGGTCTAAAATGAGTTTCTTGTAGACAGCAAATAGATGGATTTTGTTTTTTTATCCATTCTGTTACCCTGTGTCTTTTGATTGGAGCATTTAGTCCATTTACATTCAGCGGTATTATTGAAAAATATGGGTTTAGAGTCATCGTGTCCTTTGTAGGATTCATGCTTGTGGTGGTGTCTCTGGTACCTTGTGTTCCCTGTAACATTTCCCTCATAGAGTCCCCCTCAGGATTTCTTGTAAGGCTGGTTTAGTGGTGATGAATTCTTTCCATTTTTATTTAGGAAGACTTTTATCTCTCCTTCTATTCTGAATGACAGGCTTGCTGGATAGAGGATTCTTGGCTGCATGTTTTCCCTGTTCATCACATTGAAGATTTCCTGCCCTTCCTTCCTAGCCTGCCAAGTTTCAGTAGATAGGTCTGTCACCACTCTGATAGGTTTCCCTTTGTATGTTAGGGCCTTTCTATGCCTAGCTGCTTTCAGAATTCTCTCTTTGTCCTTATATTTTGCCAGTTTCACTATGATATGTCGTGCAGAAGATCGATTCAAGTTACGTCTGAGGGGAGTTCTCTGTGGCTCTTGGATGTCAGTGTCTGTTTCCTTCCCCAGATTGGGGAAGTTAACTGCTGTAATTTGTTCAAGGACTCCTTCAGTGCCTTTCCCTCTTTGTTTCTCTTCCATAATTCCTATGATATGGATATTGTTCTGTTTGATTGTATCAGTCAGCTCTTGAACTCTCCTTTTGTGTTCCTGGATCAGTTTCTCTCTCTTTTTCTTGGCTTCCCCTTTTTCTATAATTGTGTCTTCTAATTCCCCTATTCTCTTCTCTGCCTCTTCAGTCCGTGCATTGGACACCTCCATTTTACTATGCACCTCATTCATAGCATTTTTTAGTTCATCACAATTCTTTTTAAGCTCCACAGTCTTTGTAGCAATAGTTTCTCTGATGTCTTCCATGCCTTTTTCAGGCCCAGTGATTAATTTTATGACTATTGTGCTAAATTCTTGTTCAGTTATGTTGCTTATATCTGTTTCGAGCAGTTCTTTAGCTGTCATTTCTTCCTGGAATTTCTTTAGAGGAGAGTTCTTCCATTTTGTCATTTTGGCTAGCTTTCTGTCTCTTGTTAGTTTTAAAAGCTTGTTATGCACTCTGCACTTGTGAGTACTGCTGTATTAAAGGAGACTCTTTGACTGTCCAGGGCCTGTCCATTCAGGAAGTGTTCTTTGAATGGTGTCTCTTGGTCTCTCTTGTTGAGACTTCGATTATTTTATTTCCCTACTTGTAGTGGTATTTGGGACTCTCCACCATGTACTTTGGCTTGTTTCTTGAGGTGGCCCTGGAAAAGAAAACAGACAGACAGACACACAGGGAACAAAGACACACAAATGGACAGACAAATCCAGTAAATATGCAAACTGAAAGGGAAAAAGAAAAAGAAAAAAAAGGATAAAAAAAAGAGGATGGAGGAAAAACAAATAAGAATAAAAAGAAAGAAGAAAAAAGAAGAAAAGAAAAAAGAAAAAAAACCCCAAAGACAAAGGACAGTCTAAAAGCATAAAACCAGAATCCCCAGCTACAAATAAAGAGCAGGGTGTATGCAGTGCTGATGGAAGAGCCTATACAAAAAGAGAAATGACAGGGTGGGGAGGAAGCGAAATGGACAATAACCAGACATAGAGACTAAAAGGCTTAATTCAGAGAGCGAAAGAGAAGAATATGGTAAGAGGCAAAGTGAAAGAAACGAAGATAACGGTACTCACAGAAACTATATAGTCTGATTACTCCAGAGAGTAAGATAGAAAGGTAGTGGTAGAGTTGTAGAATATATATCAGGACAATGGATTAAATGTGACTGTTTAAGCAAACCAGTGACCAGAGTGCCCAGTCCAGCAGAGGGGAGGGATACGAATGGGACAAGGGAAAGTATATCTTAAAGAATTGATCTAGAATAAATCACGACAGTGCATCCATTTTGGTCTTGCCCCAGGCTCCAGTAAAAAAAGCCGCTCTCTAGTGGGGATGGGTGTGGTTTGGTGTAGGCAGGTCTTAGCCTCCACTGTGTCCCATAGTCTGCTCCCTGAGACCCCACCTTGGTGGTTGTAGGGAGAAAAATGGATGCTCCCCAGTCCCTTCTCAAACCAAGCATTGCAAATCACTCTTTTGGGTCCGATCTCCCTGTGCTGTGGGAGTAGCCAAACTGGGCCATGTTCTATGTCTGAAGCCACGCCTCGTTTCCAGATCTTAGTCTGTGCGCTTTATTGATACCCCCGAAATATAAACCCGTAGGCCGAGTCCTTCCGAACAGTTACAGCCAGAGGAGTGGCGGAGTGGTTTCTGGCCGCACTGTTTCCCCACTGGAGATCGAGTTGGAAAGTAGAGGAGCAGTTTCTCCTGGTGCTGCCTGGGACCCGGGGCATCCAGCTCAAAGTCGGCTCCACAGCTGGGAACTGGGTCACTCTGTATTCCGAGCCGAGGTTTTTCTTTTTCTCCTATTGCTTCAGGCCTTCTCCGTTTGAGAAATGGGGCAAGCGAAATGTACAGAGCTCCCTACTTCTCTGCCATCTTGCCCCCTCCTAAGATCAGTTTTTTAATCTATTGCTTTTTACCCCTTTAAATTCTAACTCTGAGTCATAGCTGTACTCTGGAATAAACTACATCTATCCAGGTCTGTCTACTGGGTCATCTGTACACTGACTCTGTATATGATACCCTAAACTCACCACTCTGGTGTGAACTTCCTAACTGCAAGCTGTCACATGCTCTTAATCTTGTCTGTGTCCTTGACAGGGATGAAGCTCTATATTGGCATCGGGGCACATAAAATTTCTACTCAATGGTAAGATTTGTTAAAGGAGCAATTAAAAACTTCTTTGATGCTTTAAATTGGAAACCTTCACTAAAATCTTTCTATATTAATTTTTAAATGCTTCTGATGTTCCAGGCACTGTGTTAATTGATAAACATTCATTACCTCTATCAACCCTTAAATATAACCCTTATTTACTTATCACATAAATCCTATCAGTCAAGTGTGATTACTGCCCCATTTTACAGATAAACAGCCTAGCAGAGATCTCAAACTAATGAGTGGTGAGCCAGGAAGTATGACCCCTGAGTTTTCTCTGGATTTTAATTTGTATATGGCATTGCTTCACAGTTAAAAGCTGTGTGACCTTGAATAATCCACTTAGTTGTGGTAAGCCTGATATTTCACCTATGAAGCAGGAAGCTAATAATGCTACCACCCTTTATTTATTTTTGTGTGTGTGTTTTTGTCATTTTACATAATTATCTTATTTAGGCCTCAATCTTAGAAGGTAGGCATTGTTCTTGTATCAGTTTCATATTGCTAGGCAAAACTTAGTGGTATAAAACAATAACAGCTAATTATTTCTTATGATTCTTTAAATGTACAGTCTCAGTGGTTCTTTGCCTGATCTCCCTGAGAATCATTCATGCAGTTGCTGTCATTGGATGGCTCCATTGGGGCAGGTGATTCCAAGAGGGCGCCAATCACATATTTGTCAGCTGAAGCCAACTATGGCACTTCAGTTCTTCTATCTGTGATTTTTTTTAACCTTTACGAGGCTAGATGGACTTTCACAGCATAATGGTCTCAGGATTCCAAGGCAGTGAAGGTGGAAATTACAAGTTGTCTTAATGCTTAGGCTTCATATTTATAACTATTACTTCTCTCTGTTGGTCCAGGTAAGTCCCAAGGCCAGCCCTGATAAGGGGAGCTGCAGTGCCACTACATTCCAAAGTGGACATTCTTGTATTCATAGGGAGGTCATTATTATTATAAACTTCATTTTAAAAATGAGGAAGCTAAGTGGAGAAGTCAGAATAAATGTCCATATCTCTGTTATCTTCTCCCTGTTTCTTTCCACTCTGCCATGCTGTAGTACCTTTTTCTCCACAGAGGTGGTGTTAGAATTGGATGAGACCAATGCTAGTGAGGTACTTTGCAGACTTGACTGCCATTCAAAGTTGAAGTCCTCTTGGTATTAAGTGAGTTTTTATTCTAGCATGTATTTATTAAGTGTAGGACACTGTTCCAGGGAATGGAGTTATAGCAAAATAGTAGGATTGAAACTTGAAAATGGAACCTCTGGCTACCATTCCATTACTCGTTTTACCTGTCAAGGGATGACAAATGCATAGCACATGGGATGCCACTCCCTGTCCTTGGCAGATAGCACTAATTGATCAAAGTTAACACTCAAGATGAAACCTATTTAAAATACACAATAGGGAAAGGAGAGTCTCTTCAATAAATGGTGTTGGGAAAACTGGATATTCACATGCAAAAAATAAAATTGGACCTGTGTCTTACACTACCCATAACAATTAAATGGAAATGAATTAATGAGTTTAAGGTAAGATCTGAAACAATACCTTTCTTCTAGAAGAAAACATACAGAGTAAGCGTCCTGACATTAGTCTTGAAAATGATCTTTTGGATTTAACACCAAAGCAAAAGCAACAAAAGCAAAAGCAAATTAGCATGATGATACCAAACTAGAAAGCTTCTGCACAGCAAAGGAAATCATCAACACAATGAAAAGGCAACCTATTGAATGGGAGAAAATATTTGCAGAGCATCTACCTGATCAGGAGTTAATACCAAAATATATAAAGAACCCTCACAGGTCAATAGCAAAACCACAAACAGTCCTTTTAAAAAATGGGCAGAGGACTTGAATAGACCTTATTTTCCAAAGAAAACATGCAAATTACCAACAGGTCCATGGAAAGGTGGTCACCATCAGTAATCATCAGGGAAATGCAAATCCAAAGTGCCATGAAATATCACCTCACACGTGTTAGAATGTCTGCCAGCATAAAGTTAAAAGGTGTTGGTGAGGCTGTGGAGAAAAGAGGGCCTTAGTGCATCACTGTTGCAAATCTAAATTGGCACAGCCACTATGGAAAACAGTAGGGAGGTTGCTCAAAAATTTAAAAATAGAACTACCCTATGATCCAGCAATTCCACTTCTAGGGATTCCACTTCTAGCCAAAGAAAATGAAATCACTCTTTCAAGGAGATGTCTGCCCTCCCATGCTTATTGCAGCATTATTCACAGTAGCCAAGATATGTATAACCTATATACTTATTGATGGATGAATGGATATAGAAGATGTGATCTATCATACACTCAGGAATATTAGCCAGCCATGAAAAAGAAGCAAATACTGCCATTTGTGATCACATAGGTGAACTCTGAGTGCATTATGCTAAGTGAAATAATCTGTATAGAAAAAGACTAATATTGCATGGTATCACTTATATGTGGAACCAAAAAAATTTTTAAAAACTCAGAAAATTAGAGAGTAAAAAAAAATTAGTAGAAAACTCATTACTAGGGACTGGGGTATAGGGAAAATAGGGAGAGGTTGGTAAAAGAATATAAGTCGGAGTATCTAATGTACAACATGGTAACTATAGTTGATAATACTGTATAGTATAATTGAAATTTGCTACATAAGAAGAATTGAAATGTTGTCACCAAAACATATATGAGGGTGATGGGATGTGTTAATTAGCTAGGTAGGAAGAGTCCTTTCATGATGTATGCATATATCAAATCATCACAATATTCACTTTAAATGTCCTGTAATTTTGTTTGTCAATTAAACCTCAGTAAAAGCTGAAAAAAAAGAAGTCCAATTTGAAGTCCTTGCACTGAATTATATCTACTTTTTTTTTTTCAGATAACATAGCAAAAGTCATTGGTCATTTTCTTCTTAGAGGACAGATCTGTACTCTGCCAAACACAGCCTCTTAAAATGTATAGTACAGGGTACTTTGCAGTCAAAAGAACTCTTCTTCTTTCTCAAATTAAGTTATTTCCTATCCTTGTGAACTGGACTGGGTAATATCCAGGGCTTCTCAACCATTATCTCAAATGTCTTTTTCTGACTGTGCTTTCTTTTCCTCGGCCTCTCTCACTCTCTTATCATTTACTCTCTTTCTCCTTTTTCCATCTTTGTCTCTCTCAAAGGCATAATTAACACATCTTGCATTTAGAAATGAAATCCTGCAGAGTGCACTATTATACTGCGAATAACGACTGTGCCCCGAGCAGTAAGATTGCCGTTTGGAGTAAGAAGTTTAATGCTCTGCACATCTGCAATAAATAAATCAAACGAACTGTTGTTGATTTTGTTCCATGATTCCTGCAACAAATACCAATTTTGATCAAAGTGGTTGCTTATGTTTTCTTTCCAGCAAATACCTTACTGTAGTCATGAATGCTGGCATTGGAAAAATGTCCATTGTTTTCTTACAGTGCAAAGAAAAACACTTCCATTGAGTTCCAGAGATCTGTTGCTATACAGTGGATCTCCAAATAACTCAAGATGCTGAGATTGTAAGGTGTCTGAAAGAAAATTAAAATTCTCATTGGTCAGAAGATATACCCAGACAAAATGGACCACACTTGTGTCTATGTGATAAACTAGATGAATCTCATCAGACAATCTAAATTAGGTCTCAAATCTATTTTTACTGATTTTTTTTTGTCCTAATGACTATGAAAATTTGCCTTCCTTACTATGGTTTTTTTTTTTTTTTTTTAACGTTTTATTTCTGAGAGAGAGAGGGAGAGACAGTGTGAGCAAGGGAGGGTCAGAGAGAGAGAGAGAGATACAGAATCTGAAACAGGCGCCAGGCTGTGAGCTGGCAGACAGCACAGAGCCTGACGCGGGGCTCGAACCCACAAACCATGAGATCATGACCTGAGCCGAAATCGGACGCTTAACCGACTGAGCCACCCAGGTGCCCCCTTACTACTGTTTTAAAATTGTAGAAATAGGAGTGAATTTGGGGGACCATTCATTCTAGTCCCCTGTCTCCAAACACCATGTTCTGTTCTCAAAAACAAAATAAAACAAAACAAAAAAAACCTTAATAAGCTTTTATTATATATCAGACCCTAGTAATTGCAGAGGCATTTCAGGATGAATAGATTATAGTGCCTTTTAGTATGAGTTATACCCTACAGGTCACATGGGTATTTCTACTTTTAAACATCTTTAGGAAAAGAATTTCCATGACTTCTTCACATTATCCAGATGTTCCAAGCAAGCAGTTCTACTTCACTTATATTTCTATGCATCTGTAATTATTATGAATGGATTAGCAGGGGAAAGAAACCCTTCGCTCTCAGCTTCTGCCTGAAGAAATTAATTGTTATTTCCCTCTGCAACCAAGGAAAAGATTGTACTGAACCAATGAAAAGAATCAAAATGCATTTGTTTCACAATTGCTTAAGATGAAATCTGTTTGGCATAAATTCAATTAGTCGTTTATTTGAGGGAAATGCATCTCCATCTGTAGCGGTAGAACTGGCCATGTCAGCAGGATCGGCTGCTGGGATTCTCCTGTTATATTCTGCCTATAACTTTTATTCATTCAACCTAAGTAAGTTTTAACACACAGTAGTGTGTCCTTATATAGTGCTATACATGTTTGTTTGCTTTTTTTCCTAGAAAGAGCTTAGTATTACGTACTCTTTAGAATAAATGACACATATGATTTCATTTAGATTTGTGTGTTATTTTAGACTATCAGGGTACTTTAAACAGTGAATTCAAAGCACATTGCAAAGTGAAACGTGAATAAAACAAGGTGGGATCTATCTAACTATTCAGTATACAGAATGATCAGGGAATACTGCCCACTGGTCAGTTATGTCATAGGACGGCAAGTCAAAGAGAATGGAAACAATCATGTGCTTCTATTTTGTGAACTTCAAAGTAACCAAGAAGTTGCTTCAAATAAATCTATCTCTAGTTTTTAAGTGGTATAGTGCACAATGATCAACGCAGGGTCACAAAAGATCTTACATATTCGAAATTGAAGCATAGAATCAGATAAACATAGGAAGGGGAGTCAAAATTCTGTGTCTTAATATGGGTGATAATATGTTTCACCCAAAGTCCCTATAATTCTGTTGTCTTGAAGGTATTTGAGATCATAGGAAAGCCTGCCCATCACACCTGGGCTCTACCCTTTGGCATATCTGCCTTCTCCAAGATGGATTGAACTACACATGCACAGGGCTTTCTCTACTACCATTGGTACCTTTAGTCACCTCCAGTGATACATCTAACCAAATATATTAATGTTCCCTTCATTGTTGGCAACAGCAACAAACTCACCCCCCATTGAGAGGTGGTGATGTACAAATAAATTCAAATATCAATGTGGAATCTGATACACATGACCCAGTCTGCTTAAAAAGCCTATCTTTGTTTTTGAGACATGGAAAGCTTCTATTTTTTTCTTGTTTTTTTTTTCCTGCAACATCTATTGACTTAAGCTTGGCATCCATTGTAAATGCACCTGTATAGGAAATGGAAAATTCAATAGAGAAAGGGAAAGGTGGAGAGGAATAGGAAAGTGTGGGATGGCATTTAAAATTTTATCAAGTTATGAATGTCAACATTTCACTTTTTGATATAAAACTGTACTACCAATGCATGTGTAAAATGTGTCTGTGCCTATTGTCTTTGATTCATTTGTTCTAATTAGGTAGACACAAGATGACTTTTTAATCTGTGTGTCACAGCCAAAGGCACATATTTAATGTGCAGGCTTAGCTCTCTGAGTTCTTGCATCCCTCTTTCTTCTTGCTCTCCGAGGTAAATACTCATTCTTCTGAGAGAATAGCTCCTTGGAGAGCAGTCTTAGTCTCTTCTGCATTCTTTCAGCAGCTCTGAATCCTCTCAAATTGCTGTCACTTTCAGGGCTTTATATGAGGATCAAGGAGTCTCCATTGAGTCTTAATAGGGATATTTTTTGTACATGCAAACCAGTAGATGCCCTTTCCAGAGTCCTCTTGGCCAGTAAGTTGGGCTGATTGCTTGTGGTGTTGCGTATTGGGAGTCTATGAATAGTTTGGTAGCATATTAAAGATGTAGAAGAGGTGGTGGCAGGGGATGAGATAGGTAACACCCTTAGTTTTTTCCTAAAGAAAAAAAAAGAATCTAATCCAGCTCTTAGACTACCCTATACCTTTCTCCTTGAGGGCTGTCTTAGATATTAATCTGTATGAAAATGTTGGACTGGGGGTGTAGGTAGGAGTGTGCGGGGGCAAAGAGCATGATTTGCTTTTATAGATAGTAAGTGAACTTGCAGCATGATTTAGTGTCATTCAGACTTGGATTTAAATCCTAGCTCCACTCTTTGCTTCCTTGAGCTACTTACTCTTTTTATTTTTCAGTGCCAGGAACTCTCTTGCTACATTTTTCTAGATGATGACTACTCAACCACTGGATCTCAGCTTAAATACCATCTCTTCTGAGATCCTTTCCCTGAGCCGCTGGTCTAGGTTAAATCTTCTCCCCCCAATAGGGAAGGCCTCCTATAGCACCCTTTAGTAACATGCATCATTTGTAAATGAGGGAAAAGATTTTGTTCTTTTTCATCACTGTATCCAGCATCTAGCAGAGTAGTTTATATCTGATAGATTTTTCAATTAAAAATTGTTAATGAAGGGCTTAACCTTAGAGAACTTGAGTTTCTTCAACTGTGAAGTGGGTATAATGATGCCAATGCTGAGAGATTTAGCAGAATAACATGTAAAATGCGAACATGGTACTTGGCCAGCAGGAAAACTAATTTGAACTTACTGCTTATCATTCATTTTAAGATGCAGCCTTCTCCATTTTTACATCTTTGGACTTGGAATATATCTGTTACTTGAGAGGATATCATAGATGAATAGTTTACATTTTATCTTTCTTCATAATGGTACATAAAATAATTGTATATCTTAGCTTTAATAAAATATGGTGGTTCTTCTTGGTTTCCATAGTAAATGGTTGTAAACCTTGGCACCCCTTCAATTTTTTTCTTTTACATAAGAATAGGCAGTATTTGTGTTTTTAGCACTCAGTATAAAATAGAGCCTAAAAATAGGAAATAAGGTGAATGTATAGCATGCACACTAGAATATGCCATCTTAATGACCTCATGACCCCATTTTACAGATCAGGGAACTGTGGCACAAAGATGCTTGGTAACTCATCCAAGTTAACACAGTGAGCAATAGAGCTGGCATTTGCTCTAAGAGTCAAATCTTTATTACCCAAGAGAGGGTCTTATAAGTCTGAAGCTGATAAAGCATTAAAAATAAAAGCTGATATAAATACATACACTTAAAGCCTATACTCATAAAAAATTATAAGCAAAATTGGAATATCAACAAACTGGTGAAAAAAATGCCACTGCACTCTTTGGCAGTGTATTTTGTAAAAGAGTAAAAGTGCATTTTAATGTTTGATTTGTATTGAAAAAGATACCAATTTCTATTTCTTTTTCATACTTAGCAAATAAAGGAATCAACCTTTAATGACTAGTTAATACTTATTAAATGAATTAAATTGTGCTTGTTCTAGAAGTATTTAGGGTGACTTATAAGAAGATATGAAATACAGAAAGCTAATAGAGTCTAAGGATATTAAATGAAGCCAGGAATTTCAAAAAATGCAGACCAAAAAATATTGTTGTAAATGGGTTATGAATGACCTTATTAAAATATTGGATTTATTATAACAATGTCTTTCAAAAAACTTGTTCCTACATAGCCTTTGCTTATAGTTGATAGCATCTCAACAAAACAGAATTTTGTGCATGTACTTCTATATAGGATCAGAATGAATGTGGAAATTTAGCTAGATACAAGGTAAACATACAACGTTGGTAATAATTGTAAATGAAACAATGTGGTGGATGAAAAATACTTATTTCACAATTGCAATAAAGAAGATTAAAAACCCAGCAATAATCTGAACCAAGACTACATGGCATCTATATCAAGAAAATCTATTAATGCTTCTGAGGGACATTAAAGACCAAATTAAAAAACAAAAACAAACAATGGGAAGTCCACCTAAATTAATAGGAAGTTTCAATATGATAAAGTTGTAACATCATATATATTTAAATTTTTATTTATATAAAAGTTCAAATTTTTCTAAGGTAGCAAAGATACATGCGTCTATATATATATATATAATATAAATATAGATATATATATAAAGCAGTAAAGATCCATTAATATCAATAAAATTCTTAAATACACATAAAACATTGATGAACAAAATGGAGATGTCAATAAACTGGAGAACATATGCCAAAAATATAACTGTGATACATTGTAAACATTGACATTGAAGAACAAGGAAACTGGAGAATGACTTATGGACCAGTTCCAGTCTTTGAGGTTTGCTCTAGGAGGGTTGAATCATGGGACTTTGAGGTGTCTCTGTAAGCTTGCATGAGCTTGGAGAGAGTCTTCAGCAGAAAAGCAGAGAAATGCTAATTAAATGGTAAGCTGTCCATGCCACTGCAGGTGGACTCAGAGGGTGGAAGTGATATGGGGGCAGAGAAAAATCAGTATTTGCTATGAGGGAGAAATGTCTTAATGATGAACGTCAGTGGAAAATACTAGAGAAAAACTATGTATGGAGAAGACCATCATTATGTAAAAAAAAAAAAAAAAAGCACTCATTAAAGATTGGAAGGAAGCAGAGCAGAAGCATTAGAAGTGAATATCTTGGGTTTTAGGACTCTGTCACAATTTGTTTATAATTGTTGTAGTAATAGAAATGAGTTGTTATAAATATCGTTCTTTTGTTTAGAACTAGGGTTGCCAAACAACTCAGTCTGTTTTTGCAAAAAAAAATAAAGTTTTATTGGTCACATATCCACACCAATTCATTTACATATTGTCTGACTGATTTTGCTACAACTGAAGAGTTGAGTGGTTGCAACAGAGATTGAAAACGTGATATACTTATTGTCTGGCTTTTTATAGAAAAACTGCCAATCCCTGCCTTAGAAAAGTATACTGAACTATACTGAACTACTAAGATAATCTGTGCAAATTTGAGGACATACTGGAGGTATTTTGGGTGGGGAGGAACAACCCGTAAAACACTGTATTTATGTAATGTACATGACATAATTTAGGTAGATATGATTAATCACATCTTCTTAGATAACAGTGGAATTCACCTTTCTTATATTTGGATTGCTGACTTTTTAGAGCACAGACTGGGAAAATTTGAGAACATCCACCATTCTTGAAACATTTCAGTCAGTGTTTGAGTTTCAGATCAATACTATTTTGAAATTACGTGAAGACAATAAAGTGGCTAATGGGAAAATTCTTTCTCAATATTGGGATTGAAAGCTTGAATTAAAGGGCTTCATTAAGAAAATTGGGCCCCTATACACTCAAAGGGAGCAGGTCTCTTTTGAGAAAGAGTAATTCCAGAATGGAGCCAGAGAAGGTAAATATAGGTAAATATAGGTAAGGTATAATATATAGGTATAAGGTAAATCTAAGAATATTTTGGTGTCTGAAATTAAGGAAGTGTTCAAAAAGTATTGAGAACATGTAAAACAGATGCAAAACTAAATTGTTGAGTCTCCCACTGGCTAAATTTGGGACACTTTGAGCATGAAAAATAATGGTTATGGAGTATGATACAATTAAAAATATATGAAACTACAATGATAACAAAATATGAGGAAGGAGAATTAAAATAATTTTTTTCAGTTATTTTGAGAGAGAGTATGAATGTTCATGAGCCCAAGGCAGGGCTTGAACTCACAAACTGAAGTGAGATCGTACCTGAGCCGAAATCATGAGTTGGACCCTTAACTGACTGAGCCACCCAGGCACTCCTGAAATACTTTCCTTTATAGAAGAATGCCAGTTAATATATATGGAAGAGGTGATAGTATTAGAATAATCAATTTGGTACTACCTATATGGTAATTCAGGCAAGAATCATCAACGATGCTAAAATTACTTGATAAAAGATTGTTAAGGAACAGGGTGTTTCATGGTCTCAAAATATCCCCCAACTGATTGCTTAATAAATGACAGGGAAAGGATACTTTATAATGAAAATATCTGGCAGATACCACTTTAATCAAATCATCAAGCTTAGCCCCTGTTAGTAGAACAAATTGACAGTATGTGCCTTCAAATGTGATTCAGAGGAAATTACCCAACATTACCTATGCAGTATTTTTGCCAAAAATGTTTAATCTGTGTTTAATCATGAGGAAGTAATGAGACAAATCCAAAGTATAGGACAGTCCAATAGTCAAGTGACCTAAACTATTAAAAATGTCAATATCATGAAAGCTAGTTTAGATCAAAAGAAATTCTTTTGGTTTATGGGGAACTGGAAATATATAATCGATGAAATGTATGAACTTTGATGAGATTCTGGATTAGATGGGGGAAACATATACAAAGGACATTTGGGAAAAATTGAATACGTATTTAAAAATTTTAAAAATTTTATAATGTTTATTTTTGAGAGAGAGAACGAGTGAGCACATGAGCAGGGGAGGGGCAGAGAGAGAGGGAGACACAGAATCTAAAGCAGGCTCCAGGCGCTGAGCTGTCAGCACAGAGCCTGATGTGGAGCTCAAACCCATGAAGTGTGAGATCATGAGCCAGTCAGACGTTTAACCGACTGAGCCACCCAGGTGCCCTGAATATGGAATTTTTATATGACTTTCTTGAATCCGTATTAAATTTCTTGACTTTGTAATGACCTTGTGGTTATATAGGACAGTGTACTTGTTCATGGGAGATACAGGCTAAGGTATTTAGGGGTAAAATATTATCATATCTGCTATATACTGCACAAGCTCAGAAGGAGAGGGGAGTAGGAAAATGTTGCAGAAAAGCTAATATTCCAAATTTTTCTTTGTTTAAATTCCTTATTAAAGTTGTACTTGTTTTGTAATATCATTCTTGCAAACATTTATCACATGACTGCCATGTTTAAGGACCTTTGTTGGGTATTAGATCACAAAAAGCCATAAAACATGGGATCCAGTTTTCCAGAAGGCATCTATTTGCATGGCAAATATTTCCCAAATAGCGTATTTTAGATGCTAAATAGGTATGGTAAGAGTTCAGGGAAGAAGGAAATTTCCTGGGCTGAACTAATTTGATAGTTTGCAGGTGGTTGGTGAGTCCTGAAAGAAATAACCACCATTTGCCAGAAAACTCCAACGAAAAAATACTCACCTTCATGGTAAAATCTCTCAAACCTAAATTCTGATGAGCTCACACTGCAAAATCCCAAATGTATTGGCCTCATTCCTAAAATTTTCTACTATTCTTCCTCTGGTCAGCTAAAGAAAGAATGAAAAATAGAGTCTTCCAATCATTTGATGTCTGTGCAGTTCTCACAGATGGACTTATTTTCTATCCAGCAAGGGATACGTTGCAGGTTGTTCTGATGTCTTGTTGGATCTCAGCAACATCCCCTCCCTTCTGTGCTTTCCTCTTTATCAGGGGAGGCTAAAAGCCTACAAGCTATATTTCTCCAAATTCCTTCCTATCTGGCTTCTGGTTAAGTTCTTCCTTACCAGACACTTAAAGGGATATTGGAAAGTAGGAAGAAGATACAGAAAAAAGAAACAGGTACTCCTGTTTTTGGGGATTCCTCAGAAGAATGAGCTTTTAAGGTCCTGCTCAGGTAGAGGGTTCCATGAAGTGCAGTGGCATTGACAATCCAGCCACGTCAGCAGCATGGCATCTACCTGCTGTGGCTCTGGTAAGGGCAGCATGGCAGCAATAGACACCTCATTGCCTCAGCAGCATAGTTCTTGTGGACTCGAGCTCTCACAGTACCAGTGATGGCAGGCAACAGTGGAGTATGTATTTGGACTTACAGCAGTATCAGCAGAAAGGTGGTGTCTTAGCTTTCTACCAAGTAGCAGAACTGTAGTTCCAACACCAGCCGTGGATGCTTCTGACATCAGTGACACAACAGTTAGGGACTGTGAGTAACACAATTTTCCCATTGGCCCTCCAATCCTATTAGAAAAGGGAGGCTTCTATCATTATTGATAGCTGAACAAACTGTTCTAATTTTTTCCTGCAGTCATTCCAACGCTTTGGAAAAATGGTATTAAATTCTCCCTACTTAAGTGGAGACAATTCTGTTATTTTGACTAGACACTGAGTCAAAGGTGAGTTTGAGCATTTGTATGTAACTGGGTTTAGGACTTGGACTTGGGGTCCTGGGAGCAGCAGATTTTAGGTACAATTTTGTGCATTTTTCTTCACAAACTATCTCTCTTTAGGTATGTTTAAGGCCTTGAAATTTGGTTCACTCATTTAGATAAATTTCTGATGCGTTTTCTGCTGATGGCAATGGTATGGACTATCAGGAGAGCTTTAAAGCTTGGGGACAGCATTAGCAGTGGGGGTGGATTTGTTAGATGACACCTGTGTACCTTTGGGGTTACTCCTGATGACATTTATATGGCGCTTCCAAAGTGCCAACACTGAACTTTAGGACTTCACATTTGTTATCTCAGTAGTCTACCCCTTCTCTCCCCCCACCCCCCCAAAAAAACAAAATAAAACCCCTGGTCCTGTATTATCATTTCTTCCATGGAGATAAGAAATTATTGATGCCTGGAGCATTGTTTAAGTCCGAATCCCTGGCCACCATCATTATTAGAGTATCTTAGGGTGCCTACTAAAAATCAGGTTCCAGGAGCTTACCGTATACTTATTAATCAGTAATCTCTGTGAGTTGCACCTGGGTAGCACCTGCTTGTTAACAAGCATCCGAGGAGATTCTTATAACTCCCCTAAAATTTGAGAAGCGCCACGAGATAAGATTAGTACTCAAGGTCAGAGTAGGAGCGATCCCATGTGAACTTGGCCTGACTTGAAATCCCATGTTTTTCTTACCCCACTTGTTTAGTCCCACCTTCTCACAGAAGGAGTGATTTAGCAAAGGTGAGAGGCCAAATGCTGTAAACTATTAATGTTTTACATTTGATGAACTTGAAGGTATTTTTACCCAATTTGCCCATTTAACAAAGCTCATGGCTTGATCAAATAGTCTTTTTTGTTCACATTTTTTGTTCAAATTTATTTTGAGTGCTGTCTCATCTTTCTCTTCTCTTGGCAAGTTTTGAAATAACTCAAATTATCCATCGTTAAACACATTCCCAGGGTGTACCCTATGTCAATTTGCCACACTTATTACTTCTGAAATGAAAGGCAATTTGCCTTCTATCTTCTCTATTTCTCCAATAACTTGCTTGTCATTTGTTGCTTTGACTTTTCTGCTATTATTTCATCCGATTTAGCAATCTTGATTCATTTGCATTCATCAGACATTTATTGAGAGCCCATGTTGTTCACACTGCCTTAGGCCCTGTGGGAGGTACAAACTCTGCCCCTAGGGGGCATGTTGTCCAAAGCTTGTGTTGGTGAAAACCTCTATCCCTGTCATGCTGCTTTTGGAATTAAGTTAATACAAACCAACCTCTCATCTTTAAAATTATCTAAATTGACAACCAATGGCTCAGCTTTTTCTCAGTTAAGAGGTTAGGGAAAATGTCACAAAACCTGCTAGGCAAGGAAGTTGAAGTTTTCGTGTGTTAACTGTAATTGATGTCAAAGATGTTGCAATACAGATCTCTTCTCCTGACACATTCCCCAAGACTGGGACCACCAGCTGATCTGTTTGTCTTTCTAGTGTCTTAAGGTAAGCAAAATGTTTTCAGAATTTGAAATTGCCTACCGTAGAAAAGTCTCATTTTAAAGGATTACCACAGTACCATACCTTATAGAGCTGTCGCGATGATTAAGTGAGGTTTTGCATCTAAAATGCTCAGGATGGTTTCTAGCTGGAAGTAAGAGTTCTGCAAGTGTGAGCTACTTTAAAATTGAGGGCTGTGTGGATAGGAAGCATTTTCAAAATGTGGGAACAAGCTTATAAAACATTTAATAAACATTTCAACACACATTTATGGGAATGTGCATGTGGGAGAGAATAAAAATAAGATCTGGTTTTAATTTAATATCAAGCTGCTTGCTATCTAGATTTGTATAAATATATACATAAATAATCTTTAAGGCATTTTTTTTCTTAAATAGTTTATTGTCAAGTTGGTTTCCATATAACACCTAGTGCTCATCCCAACAAGTGCCCTCCTCCATGCCCATCACCCCCCTTCCCCTCTCCCCCACCCCCATCATCCCTCAGTTTGTTCTACGCATNATTTCTTCACTGGATTATTTGTTTTTTGGTGTGTAGTTTGGGGAGTTCCTTATAGATTTTGTATACTAGTATAAGGCATTATTATAAATGAATGCTCAAGTTCTATGATGTGTCCAAATTGTAATGATGATAAAGACATGATAAATATAACAAACTATATTTTTATATGGCTTTATGGCTTAAAATGCTTTTACAAACATTTTCACATTTAATTCTTAAAATAATTTGGTGGGGCAGGTATTCTTAGGGATAACTGAGAATTAATTTGTCCTTTTTTTTTTAATGTTTTATTTATTTTTGAGAGAGAGAGAGGCAGTGTGAGCAGGGGGAGGGTCAGAGAGAGAGGGAGACACAGAATCCAAAGACAGGCTCCAGGCTCCAAGCTGTCAACATAGAGCCCAGTGTGGGACTCGAATCCATGAACTGCGAGATCATGACTTGAGCCAAAGTCAGATGCTTAATTGACTGAGCCACCCAGGCACCCCGATTTGCCCATGGTTCTAAGCTCTTAGGAGGCAGAACTAGTATATAAACCTGGGTTTATTAATTTCATATTTTGTTATTTCTCCTATATTCCAAGGTTGAATTTGGATAAATGAAATGAGAGAGATATGAACTATCCCTTGACTTTTAAGGGACAGTTCTGTGAAGAAGATGGAGTCCATTTGTCTGGATTAAAAAGTCAGACTTTTTAATATACATGCACAGAAGCCATCTTTGTTCTTTGGGCTTTTATATGATCCAGCAAAGCATCCTACACTGCCCGTTAATAAACCAACATAAAATTCTTAACTCATATTCAAGTGTGATTGATGATTATATAATATTGTTATGAAAATAATAAGTTAATTTCATTAATTAGTTGATAATATCTCAACTCAGTCCTACTAATTGGAAAATTAGCTTGAAAATGTTGGTAAAAAATAAATTACAGCAATATAGTCATGTTGTTTTGGACCTAGTTAAAAGAATTAAACATTTTAATCACTATATTTTCTAATTAAGCATCTTCCTAGGATACCCTTAGAGAAAACACTGAGAGGAGGAAAATACTCTCTGGTTTTTCAAGCCAATAGTATTTAAACCGTGTTGTCTTTGAGGAAGGGAGGGAGAGGGTATGGGGGGAGGGCAGGGCAGGGAGAAGGAGATGAAGAGAGGGAGAAATTTTAGTTTTAAAATTCATAATCCATGATGCCAGCGTGATATAGATGCTTAAGGCTGAGTTTCCAGAGAAAACCATAAAACTAAATAACAGTGCCATTGGTTTTATTTTAAAACTGTAAAGAACCTCTGTGCAAATATTGTTGAGAATGGGTAGCATTTTTTTCCTTCTATCTTCAGCCTGAAACAATAAAAGAATAAAACTGTAATCTCTCTTCACAATAAAATTAAGAAATAGCTACAAATTCACTAACTCTGAAGGGCATTTGCCAGTAATGGATGTAACAGCTAAAAACTGATATGTGATCCAAATGTAAACTCAAAGTGATGCGGTCCATCCTTGGAGTAGTATCTCAATCTAGCAGCCAGAAACAATTAAGAATTCAGTGGTACACTTTCTCTGGAAAGCCTCGCTTCTGCATTTGTAATCTGAATTTCTCTAATCCTCTCTATGTTAGAATTCAGTCCTAGAGTTAACCCACCCTCTTTCCTGCTTCATATATCCCCCTCTCTGAAGGAGTCAAGTCCATCAGCATATGAACAGGTTAGTGCCAACAACATACATGCTTTTGATCCCATAATCCTCTCCAACTGCACTTCATTTCTTGACTGTCTTTCCCCAAAAATGTTTTTTTAGTTCTTCCCCTCACCTCAGCTTTACTGAGGTATAATTGTATAAGTTTATGAGGTATAAATATAACATTGTATAAGTTTAAGCTGTAGGCAATGATGTGATATCTGTATATATTATGAAATGTTTACCACAGTAAGGTTAGTTAGCTTATCCTTCACCGCACATAATTACCATTTTGTTGTTGTTACGGTGGCAACACTAAAGCTGTATGCTCATGGCAACTTACAAGTATATAATAAAGTATTAATTATAGTAGCCATGCTACACCCAGTAGTTATTAATCTTATAATGAAAAATTTATACCATTTGACCAACATTTCCCCCTTTGCGCATTTCTCATCATCTGGAAATCACCATTCTACTCTCTGCTTCTGTGAGTTCAGGTTTTCTAGATTCCACAAATAAATGAGATCATACAGTATTTGTCTTTTTTTGGTCTGACTTATTTCCACTTAGCATTATGCCCTCAAAGTCTATCCGTGTTGTTTCTAATGGCGGGATTTTCTTTTTTCATGGATGAATACTGTTCCATGATCTATCTGTATTTATGTCTCATGTCTTTGTCCATTCATCCATCAACAGATACTTAGTTTGTTTCCATGTTTTGGTTAGTGGAGACAATGCTGCAGTGAACCTGGGGTGCAGATATCTCTTTAAGATAATGATTTCATTTTCCTTGGAAATGTACCCAGAGGTGAAATTGCTGGGTCATTTGGTAGTTCTGTTTTTAATTTAAAAAACTCCCTACTGTTTTTTGTGTGGCTGTACCAATTTACATTCATTCCCTACCCTGCAACAGTGCACTAGGGTTTCTTTTTTGCCACAGCCTTGCCAGCACCTGCTATCTCTGATTTTTTTAATTATAGCCATTCTAACAGGTGTAGTGATAGTTTATCGGTTTATTGATTTGCATTTCCCTGATGACTTGGTGTTGAACACATTTTCATGTACCTGCTGGTTATTTGTTTGTCGACTTTGGAAAAACATCTATTCAAGTCTGCTCATTTTTAATTGGATTTTTTTTTCTCTTGCTATTGAGTTATGTGAGTCTCTTACATATTTTGGATATTAATCCACTATCAGGTAGATAGTTTGCAAATATGTTTTCCCATTTCATAGGCTACCTTTTCATTTTGTTGGCTCTTGGCTTTGCAGAAGTATTTTAGTTTGATGTCGTCCCACTTGCTGATTTTTTATTTTGTTGCTGTGTTTTCGATGTCAGAGCCAAAAAAATCATTGGTAAGACCAGTGTCCTATAGCTTTTTCTGTTTTGTTTTTTCCAAATATAGCAATGGATTCAGGTCTTATATTTAAGCCCTGAATCCATTTTCAGTTTATTTTTATGAGTGGTATGAGAAAGGGGTCCAATTTCCTTCTTTTGCATGGGAATATCCAGTTTTCCCACTACCATTTATTGAAGAGACTGTCCTTTCCCCATTTAATATTCCTGATTCCCTTGTCAAATGTTATTTGACTATATATGTATGGATTTATTGCTGGGTTCTTGATGCTGTTCTCTTAGTTTATATGTTTTTATGCCAGTACCATACTATTTTGATTATTACAATTTTGTAATATAGTTTGAATCAGGAAGTATGATGCCTCCAGCTCTGTTCTTTCTTGAGATTGCTTTGGTTATTCAGGGATTTTTTATTCCATATGAATTTTGTGATCTAAATCTGTGAAAAATGCCATTGGAATTTTGGTGGAGATTGAATTGAGTATAGATGGCTTTAGGTAGTACAGACATTTTAACAATATTAACCTTCTGATCCATACGCACAAGCTATTTTTCCATTGATTTGTGTTTTCTTCTGTTTCTTTCAACAATGTCCTATTGTTGGCGGTGGTGTGTAGATCTTTGACTTCCTTTGGTTAAATTTATTTCTGAGTATTTTATTGCTTTTGATATTCTTGTAAGTGGGATTGTGTGTGTTCGTCTATATTTCCTTTTCAGACAGTTCCCTTTTAGTGTATAAAAAATCGACTGATTTTTATATGTTGACTTTATCTCCTCAAACTGTACTGAATTAGTTTATTAGGTCTAAAGAGGTTTTTTTGGTGGCTACTAGGATTTTCTATATAGATGATCATGTATTCAGAAAGTTTTACATCTTCCTTTCTAATTTGGATGCCTTTTATTTCTTTTTCTTTCCTAATTGTTCTGGCTAAGACTTCTAGTATTATGTTTAATAGGAGTGGTGAGAGTGGGCAATCTTGTCTTCTGATCTTAGAGGGAAAGCTTTCAATCTTTCACTGTTGAGTATGGTGTTAGCTGTGGGCTTATCATATGTGACTTTTATTCTGTAAAGTTTTGTTCATTCTGTGTCCAAATTCTTGAAAGTTTATATCATGAAGGTATGTTGAAATTTGGTAAATGCTTCTCTGTATCTATTGAGAAAATCATATGATTTTTGTCTTTTATTATGTGAATGTGGTGTATCACATTTGTGGATTCATAAATGTTGAACCATCCTTTCATTTAGGGATAAATCCCATTTAATCATGGTGTATGATCCTTGCAGTGTGCTATTAAATTTGGATTGCTAGCACTTTGTTGAAAATTTCTGTGTCTGTACTGATCAATGATATTGGCCTTTAGCTTTCCTTTCTTCTAGTGTCCTTATCTGGCTACAGTATTAGAGTAATGCTGACCTCTTTAATTTTGGGGGGAGAATTTGAGAAGGAGTGACAAGTCTTCTTTAATGTATTTTGTATAATTCACCTGAAAAGCAACCTGGTCCTTGACTTTTCTTTGTTTATATGTTCATTGGATTGATCCCGTGAGAGAGCAGGTTACATGATGCAAGAAAGAGAAGGTCAACAGTAGGACTGAAGACTTCTAAGATGATGGGGGTGGGCAGGCACCTGGGTGGCTCAGTTGGTTAAGCAGCTGAGTTTGGCTCAGGTCCTGATCTCCACAGTTCATGAGTTCGAGCCCTGCGTCGGGCTCTCTGCTGACAGCTCAGAGCCTGGAGCCTGCTTCTGATTCTGTGTTTCCCTCTCTCTCTGACCCTCCCCCGCTCACACTCTGTGTCTCTCTCTCTCAAAAAAATAAACATTAAAAATATTTTTAAAAATGATGATAGAGGGGGTTAGATTCAGATTACAAATGGAGGAACTAGATTTTTCTGAGGAAAAACAAAACAATTCAGTACTGAATTAATTTTTAATTATTTCTGGCTCCTAGGCTAAGATACTACTCCAAGATTGGACCACATGGGTTTGAGCTTGTACACCATCTGTCTCATGCCTTTGTCTCCAACCTCACCCTGTGGATTACTAGGCCCTCATACAGTCCCCTCCCATCCTTCTGTGCTGAGATATTCCTTATACTGGTCTGTTCCTCAGATGAGGCAAATCATATCTGGTCTTAGGGTTCATGTCCCCTGGACAGAATACCCCTTCCCTGGCTTTTCAAAAGGAAGCTCTATTTAATCTTTAGGCTGCAGTTTAAATGTTGCTTTTTCCAGGAGGACCTCAAAGACCACTTCACCTGCCCCATGTCTCATTATTTCCATATTAGATTCTTGCTTATTTCCTTTTTAGAATTTACTACACTGAAGTTAATCTTGTTTATATGTTTGCTTATTTATTGACTGTCTCTCCAACTGGGATGTAAGTCAGAGAAAGGGAGCCTGATGGATTTGTTTACTGCTATGTCCTCATGACCTGGAAGAGTGTCTAACATATCGAAGATGCTCAATATATTATTTGACAAGCAAATAAATGGATAAACAACACATCCTTTGTGGCACTTTGTAAAATCACCTCTGCTGATTTCTCTCCCTCTCGCATTTTTTCCCCATCTCCTACCACCTTTCCAGTCTAGCTGGTCTCTTCTCACAGCTGCTCATCACATAAGTCTAGAAAGTAGTCTGGCAAGAAATAGACTTTACTCAGTACAGAAAATGAGAACTTGTGCTTGAGAAGGAGTATGAGCATCGAGATGTTAATTATTTGACTCCTTCATAGACTTATATTTTTTAAAATCTAAACAAGGGTAAGAAATTTCTAAATATTAGTGAACTTGTCCTAAAAGTCATAAAGAGTACTTACTAAAAATGAAGATGATCAGAGTGTGAGCCTGCCTAGAGAGAAGTAAGAAACACATTCTTAGGAGCCCAGTTTCATACTATTAGTAATGCATGCCATATTTCCTTTTCCTGAGACCGCCTCCCTCCCTAAGGCTGAGATTTGGATCTCGTTGGGGAGGGTAAGGCTGTGGCCTGTTGGATTGGGAAAATGATTGAGGTGCCCAGTCACATGACTGGGGTAAAGTGACATTCTGCTTTTAAAGTCCTCTTCTGATTCATCTGGGCAAAGATCAATAATATAAACTACATAGAGGGCCTGGGATCTTTGAATAATCTTAACTCCAAAAGTGGGAATTCTGGAAATTGAGGAAGGTATTCCCCCAAGAGAGAGGATACACTATTCTAAGCGCCCCCCAACCCTAACAATATTTAGCAAATAGTAGGACCAGATAAAAATACATTCATGGATAAAGAATATGGGAATCTATGTCATTACTACAAAGTGTAGAAGGAGAGAAGAGCAATCAACCTAATTTTCCTTTCTTTCTTTTTCTTTCTTTCTTTCCTTCCCCCCTCCCTGTCTCTCTCCTCCTCCTCTCTCCCCCTTTCTCCTCCTTTCTCTACCTCTCTCCCCCTCTCTCCCCCATTCTCCCCCCTTCTTCCCCCTTCTCTTCCTCTCTCCCCCTCCCTCTCTTTCTCTTTCCTTGCCCCACTCCTCCCCATCTGTCTGTCTGTCTGTCTGTCTATCTATCTATCTATCATTGCTATAAACAGTAAGTGGGGGAAGGACTGACAAAGCCAAGAGAAAATAGGGGCATAAAATTTAATCAGAGTAGACAATTTATCTCTAGATGATACGGTAGGAAGAATTGTGACATCCCTCTTTCCAAGAAATCCATGTCCTATCCCAGGAACCTGTGAATATATATTTTATATGGCCAAAGGGACTTTGCAGGTGGGATTAAGTTAAAGATCATGAGATACAGAGATTGTCCTGAGTTACTCAAGTAGGCCCAAGTAATCACAAGGTTCCTTACACAAAGGAAGACATACCATTAGAGAAAAGATGGAAGGATGGAAGCAGAGGTCAGAGAAGAAGAGGCTAAGCTGCTGCTTTGAAGATGGAGGAAGGGCCATGAGCAAAGGAAAATAAGTGTCCTCTAGAAGCAGGAAAAGATATGGAAACAAATTCTTCTCTGGAGTCCTCAGAAGGAATACAGCCCAGCCGACCCATGCTAGACTTCTGACCTCCAGAATAAGAAAATTTGTGCTGCTGTCAGCCACTAAGTTTATGGTAGCTTGTTACAGGAGCAATAGGGAACTAATACAGATGATCTGTTCATTTGGAAAGTCCACAATTATCAACTTAAAGTCTCTTTAGAGATGAAAAAAATTCACAAGGATTTGTACCTATAAATCAATATGTGGAAATCAGTAGGTTTTTTTTAATGTTTTTATTTATTTCTGAGAGAGACAGTATGAGCAGGGGAGGGTCAGAGAGAGGGAGACACAGAATCTGAAGCAGGTTCCAGGCTCTGAGCTGTCAGCACAGAGCCTGACGCGGGGCTCGAACCCACGAACTATGAGATCATGACCTGAGCCGAAATCAGACGCTTAACCGATTGAGCCACCCGGGTGCCCCAGTAGTTGTTTTTGTTTTTTTTTTTTTTTTTAATATACCAACAATAGTCACTTAGCAAATATAATGAAAGAACAGATCTGATTTACTACATCCACAGAAAATATAAACTTCCTTAGAATTAACATAGCCTAGAAATGGGATACTTCAGTGGTTCTTAGTTTTGTCTGTATATTATAATCATCTGGGAGAATTAAAAATGCTAGTGCTCAGCCCTGACATTGGTCTGTTCTTAAGAGCTCCCCAGGATTTCAACATGCAGTCAGATTTGAGAACCACTGGTAAACTCTATTTTGAGTTGGGGCTGGAGGACGCATGGGGTTATAGTCACTTCAGATAAGATTATCAAGCCCACACTTGAAGGTTGAGCATCTTGTAGAGATGCTACTCACAGCAATAAAAGGAGAATTCAATAGGCACTTTGCAGGGAACACTGAAAAGACTTGGCAAAAAAGTAAATGGAAAATGAAGGTGATTATTCAAAGGCTTCAAAACTGGCAGAATTTAATGTCACAGACTAATACAAACAGGTATGTAAGGGAATAGATATTCATATTAAGGAAGAAAAGATACTGGCATGTAGAAATGGAAGATATGGTGAGGAAAATGTGTGCATTCTTTAAGTGATTGACAACAGGCATTTGAGATCTCAGGAAAGTTGGTATAACTAGACAAAAATTTGGGCATCATCAGCCCATAGATTAAAGAGAGAGAAAAATAACTTCACAAAAGAGCCTGTAAGAAAAGAAAGAGGGAACAGTGACCAAAAGAGAAAAATAAGCAGATATAGTAGGAGGTGTGCTACTATTACATAGAATTGCTATAACCAAGAGGAAATATAATTTTGGAAAGAGGTGTTCTACAGGTTCAAAAACAAAATTAAAGCAAATAAAAAGGAGGAAACGAGGTTAGAGAAAAGTCATTGGATTTGACACTAGCAAAGCTATAAGGTAATTACCTAGAAAACCAAGTTAAGTGGCATTAGCCATAGAAAAGAATGTGAAGTCCGTTACTGAAAGTACAAAGCATATTTGGAATGATGGTTTTAGTCAGTCGAATCTAAGAGAAATGGATGCCTTTTCCTATCTGACCAATTAAATTCAGTAAATATGTATTGAGCATTTAACACAGTATGGAAAATACTGAGTTTTGAAAAGCATCAATCATGTTGCCATAAAGTGTTTATGATTTGGAACATGATTCAGTTGCTTTGATGGATATTTTGGTGGCTTTGTAGGTCACTGGTTACTTTGAGTAAATGTCAGTAGAAAAGTGCTGGCACATGCCAAAAGCCGAAATGTAATAAAAATGCTCTGTCATCTGTTGTATCCCCAAACTGCCTCAAAACATGCAATATTGATTGATAAAACAACTTTTTGGCCATACTTTTAAAATGCACTTTAAGTGTTTTTGAAGATGTTTATTTGGGCATGTCTAATAAGTTTACACTCTTGGTGGATAAAATTAGGGCTGGAAAGAATAGATGACTAGGATAAAATAGCATTTGAGAAGAAAAAGATCAGATTCCCAGACCTTTTAATTAACTTAAAAAATGATTCTTCTATTTTGGTAATATATAAAGAAATATATAATACCCAGGGACCTCAAAATCTATAATGGCTCAAACCCAATAGAAGTTGGTCTCACTCATGAAGAAAATAAAATAGGTTTGATCAGTGAGAGTCTGCCCTTCTGGTGACTCAGGGACCCACGCTCCTTCCAGATCTCTGGTTCTTCAGGTCCTATGACCATATTCTCTTCTGCATTCAGCTGATGAAATAGAGTGGTAAAGAGCCACACCCATTTCCAAAAAGCTTTGTCTGGAAAGTGATATAAATCACTTTTTTAAACCACATTCCTTTAATGAGAATTATTCAATGGCCACCCATTGATACAAGGGGGACTGTGTGAGAAAATGGATTTTATAACACAAGGAGGTCTCTCCCACATTCTACATATGAGATTTAAAAATCAGTAATTTAATTCAGCATTTTAATAGTAATTCTGAATTGATATATCTAGAAGCTAGTTGCTAAGAGAGATGGCTGCTTGATCACTAAGCCCCTTTGTTTGATTTCATTTTGCAAATATACTGTAACCTGATGTTTTTTAGTGGTGCTTCCAGCCTAGTATCTAATTTATTGATATGCACACTTTCTCACTGTCTGTAGAATACAGTGTACTAACATAGTAACATAAATTCTGCAAGTGTCACATCACTGCTGCAATTATTTGTAATGTTCTCACCTTTTCCCTGCTTTGTCAGTGCTTTAACATGCAAGAGAGATATTTTTGCTGAAGAACTTTTATTTAAGCAGTTTTATTAACAATAATAAAATATATCTCTCTGCAGATTTGTTTTGGGTAGGGCAGAGGCAGCTTCGATTTTCTACAGTTAGGAAAATGCAGGTCTCAAGGACAAGTGGCAGAGACTAAAGCTTAGGCTACAGAGCAGGCAGCTGTATTTGTGCTGTCATTGGCCCAGGGTGCTGGGCTCTGCAATTTGTGTCGTAACATGGTAGGTGCCAATTTTAATAAGGAAAAAGGAAGACAAGCAGTGCTAAAATGCAAATATCTGAAGTAGTCTCATGAAGCTGGGCTGATTAAATTGCTTATTATGCTGAAGACTCCGACAGAAGTAAGAAAGAAGCAAGAATTTGTTGCCCAAAGCAGGTCTGAGCATAGACTTATACCCTCCAGGTGGAATATATATCTTGAGTGCTTTTTCCAAGCAAGAGTAGAGATTGCTGTTTTTTCCCCCTGCATGATAATAACTGCAGAATGAAGGTGATGGGCTCATGGTTGCTCCCCATGGGTCAAAAATTCATTATTTTTTCTCTTTTTATTGCATCCATGCTGATGTATTTAATTTCACATAATGAAATGAGATGAAAGGAAAATAGAAATTGTGATAAAAATAATTTGTATTTCATGAGAGTCTTTATTTTC
Organism: Crocuta crocuta; assembly: GCF_008692635.1. NCBI lineage: Eukaryota > Metazoa > Chordata > Mammalia > Carnivora > Hyaenidae > Crocuta > Crocuta crocuta. The sequence continues at coordinate 3,000,817 of NW_027529669.1, forward strand.
AGAGAATTGTAGTCTCGCAGGAACCCTGAACTTCATTGCCTCTCTCTCAGTCAGAGAATGTGACTGAAGGCTGGAAAAGGAAATATACTGTGAACATACCTAGATACCTTGTCCATAAAGTGAAAATACGAGTGTGGGGAAGGCTCTTAGAGAAGGATTACAATAGTTTGCATGAGCTATATTGAATTCCCGGTTTTAAAGTAGAATCTGAGGCCAGCTATACTATCATTTCTCTTTTTTTTCCTAAAAAATTTTTAATGATCCTTAACATTTTGCATTTCATTGTGCTTTAGAGTATATGCCAGTCATCAAAATATGGCCTCACAGTTTGGATCCACTTTTTTAAAAGTTTTTAAGTTCCAGTTAGTTAACAAACAGTGTAATACTAGTTTCAGGTGTACAATATGATTCAACACTTCCATACATACCTAGTACTCATCACAACAAGTGCAATTCTTAATCCCCATCACCTATTTCAGTCATTCCATTCCCCCCCCCCCACCTCCCTTCTGGTAATCATCAATTCTCTATAGTTAAGAGTCTGTTTCTTGGTTTGGCTCTCTTTTTTCTCTTTGCTCGTTTGTTTTATTAAATTCCAAATATGAGTGAACCCATACGGTGTCTTTCTCAGACTAACTTATTTCAATTAGCATAATACTCCCTAGCTTCATGTTTTTTAAGATGGCAAGATTTTGTTCTTTTTATGGCTGAGTAATATTCCATTGTGTGTATGTACCAAATCTACTTTTCTTTGTACTTCATATATTTCAGGAATTGAGGAATAGAAACCTTTCTCTGTTGTCAAATGGAATAATGCTAGCTAGCCCTTGCCAGTAGAGGGCGCTGGAGGACCGCTGCAAGAGTATCAGCTTTTCCTGATTTTAGTGTTTTTCTAGATTTCCTGACTTCTAGTGTTTTTCTTACTCCTATAGCAGGGCATTACTCCCACAATGGTGGATGGCTTCCCAGGGAGTACCCCAGCAGCCATTCCCTCCTTGCTAAACTCCACCATTGGCACCTCAGTTTTCTCCAGCCAACGGGCCACAGCCTTGCCCTCTTCAACAAGATGTGAATCTCAGCCCTGGGGAGGGAGGCACTTTGCCAGCCTGTTTCTCTCTTGAGTTCTTTCTCTCAGCCCTAGAGGTGGTAGTTGTTCCCTATATTTGCTATTCATATATTGTCTAGAGTTCCCTTTACCCCTTTTAGTAGTTAATCCCTTTTCACTAGATAATAGTATATTAATTTTTTTTTCCTCTCCAGATTGCTCATGTAGTTTCTGTCTCCTGACAGGACTCTGACAGATACAGAGTGCTTCTAGAATTTTCTTTTGTGACAAGGTTGTCAGAGCAGGAATCTTAGGATTGCTTAGGATATTGGGCAAAGCACATATAGCCAGTTCTGTATTCTGCCCTTGTCACCAAGATGCCAGGAGTGCCTGAGTCTTGTGGCAGGACCTTTTGATACTAATGACTGGGTGTTACATATTTTTTAGACATTAAAAAAACTATCTTGAAGGAGGGGCACCTGGCTGGCTCAGTCGGAGGAGCGTGTGACTCTTGATCTCTGGGCCATGAGTTCAATTGAGCCCCACATGGGATGTAGAGATTACTTAAACAAGTAAAATTAAAAAAAAAAAAAAAAACTATTGTGAGGAAGTTAAAACATTGGTAGGACCCCATGGGAAACCCTTTATTTCTAGGTTTGCAGTTCTCAACTCTTTTGGAAAATGCCACAGCTACTTTATATGGAATGTGGCATAGTGGCAGGAAGAAAGTGAACTGGGGAATGTGAAAAATGTTGTAGTGAATATATTTTGTTTCTTCCTTTTGAGTTGAGCTTATTCATTCCATTATCTACCTTTATTAAATTGGTGGAGACTACTAAGTATCTGAAAGAGTGTTCTGAGACTTCACTGTTTATCTTCATGACAACTAGGTGACCCAAGTCATCTGTCCTCAAGAAATACAGTATCTGAAATGTACATTAGCATTACAACAAATATAGTATCTGAAATATATATGAATGATTTTTGTAAATGACGTGAGATACATTTTATCTCCTCAGGATAATGCAAACAAAAACAGTCAATGCCAAAGGATGAATTTACTGAGTAATATAGGAGACATTATGAAGAAACTATAGAACTAAAGTACCATTCCAGCTATCTATATCTGTTATAAAAAAATTACTCCAAAGTTTGCAACTAATTCTGTAACAATTATTAATTATCAAACACAGTTTCTGAGGGTCAGGGGTTTGGAAGAAGCTCAGTTGGATGTTTCTGGCTTGGGGTTTCTTATGAGGTTGCAGGTAAGATGTTGGCTAGGGTCATAGTTCTCTGAAGGCTTGACTGGCCTTAAAGGATTGGATTCCAAGATGGCTCACTTACATGGCTGACAAGTTTGTGTTGACTTGTGCGAGCCTGCTTGGGATTCTCTCTCTCTTTTTCTCTCTCTTTCTCTCTCTGTCCCTCCTTGACTTGCATGTTCTCTCTCAATATAAATAAATAAACAAAAAATGTTTTAAAAAATACCAATTCTCCCTATATTAATTAGTAAACTTAATCCCATTTCAGTCAAATTAATACATTACTTTCCAGTCAAGGATTTTGACAGTTGCCTACATTAATTAATTTGGAAAAATAATTGTCATTAACATTGAATGTATGAATGTTGGTGTCTGTCATTGGTAGGACGGTTTGAGAAGAGAATTGTAGTACAGACAACCTCACCTTGTGTGAAAATTAAGCATAGGAAAGTTATGAGTGATACATGATATTAGTTGCAGAAGGCCAAAAATCAGAAAACATCAAAGAATAGATCGCAAGATCTTACTTTATATATCATTTTTTTAAAGCCTGCATGGCAAAATCATCATAGCAAGATTAAAAAGATAATTGAAAAATTGGGAAAAAATACCTGTATATGTAAGGTTATTATTGTAAGTAAAAATGCTTGTAAATCACTAAGAAAAATATTAATACCTTAATGGAAGAATTGGGTTAAAAAAAAGTATTTCTCATACATCTACACACAAAAATGCTAGTGACCAAGAAACATGGGATAAAATGTTTACTCTTCTTTATTATCAAAGAAATATAAATTTAAATTATGATGAAGTGTTTTAAAAGTGTTTTATTTTTTTAAAAGTAAAGATTAAGACTAAAAATTAGAAATGATTAATGCTCAGTGTTGACATGGATTTTGGGAGGTAAGCACTCTATATACACATTTTTTTTCAGGTCCAGTTGTAATTATTTCATGTTTTTGGAAGGCACTATGTGCATATCCTTTCAATGATCAGTTTTACTTCTATTATTTACACATTAATTTTAAGGAACTAAGTAATTGTGTGTAGGATTCTTACTATTACTCAAATGTTAAACAAGACAAAGTAGTTATCTGTGAACTGGTGTAGAAGTATTCTCATAATATATTGCTTATAGGCTGGGGAGGGGCACAGGCAGTTTACAAAATACTTTTGGGAAAATACATATATTCCAAATCTCTGCCTCCCTTTCTTCTTAGAGTCTCTTTCTACTGTTTTAGGAAGGAGAGTTTTGTCTTGGATTCTCCTGAGGTGTCCATCCTGCTTTTCTACTGTTACTGCCTCATGCCTTCTTTCCAATCAGTTTTTAAGTTGTATTTTCATTTGGGGATCATAATATTTCTTCCATATGGTACTGTTCATATCACCTGCTGGCCTCAACAGAGAGGTAATACAGGAAAGAACTGAATGCCCTACACTAAAAAACTCAAGATGACTATAAGTCAAAGTCAAGAAAGGGATTAGTATATACTTGTCATTTTGTATGTTGAACAGAAAGAGGCATTTTCTTGTTGACAGACTGGCCTGAAATGTGTTTCCTGTGGGAGAGTAGAGAGAGGTGAGGAACACTGGCCAGCAGCTGACTCCATCTTTTACATGAGGTCCCTCCAGCTTCCATGGTTGGTTTGGTAACAGCATCTCCTCACCTCCTGCTAAAACCTACTTTGACTCTTGGCAAGAACGTCATTAGTAGAGGGGAGACAAGCTTGGTCTGACAGATTTTAGAGTTAGCAGTGCTGTTAAAATAGCTGTCAGAGTAAACCCTGCCAGAATTCATGGCAGTCATGAAACAGAGAGAGTAATTTGTTCAAAATCTTATTATCCCAGGAGCATGTGTATTAGGAAAAGTAAGGTGAGGTGCTGCTTAATGTTCCTTGTAACTATGTATATCTCTTCCCCTAATTCCAACTCAGGGCCATAAGAACAAAGTTGACTTTCAATTGAAATGGGCAACAGGTTAGTCTTTGATGGGGAAAAATAAACAGGTGTGTGTGTGTGTGTGTGTGTACATATATTATCCTCAGTTTTTCCTTGGCACATACCATACAGATATGTTCAGATAACACCATGATGCTCTTGTGAAATTGAGCCAATTCCAGTCTTGACTTTAGAGTTAGACTAGATATGGCTCAGTGGTTAGGGACATACTGGCTACTTAGGGAACACTGATGGAAAGGCAAATCACACAGTAGAAGATGCTGTTGGGTAATGCTTTTGAATCACTGGAGCTGTTTTATGATAAATATTGTATTCAGCAGTATGTATTATGCATGCTTTTTGCAAAATGTCTGCAAACTAATCTCTAACAAGCACAGATGACAGGAAATACTTAATGCAGGGCATTGGCAGCTTGTAGACATGCCAAAATCCAGTGCAGGCAGAAGTTCTCTTATAGACAGAGAGATGAAGGACTTCACAAATGGGATAATAATAGTCTTCAGTGCCAAGTGCATTTTCATTTATCCAAGGACTTAGAATGCTTCCCCAAGTTGTCCTAATCGTCATTGTTTAAATGAAGCAGGGAAGAGGTTAAGTGATTTTCTAGCAAGTCTAATGTAGGTGAATCCTGACATTATATGCACAAAACTCCCCAGTAGACTTCTGGCAGATTTTGTGGCCCTCTGCCCCACATCCAGGAAGTTATGGGGATGCTTAACTGCTGATTACAAATGTCAAGATGTTGATAGGTAATGGATTTTAAATAGTCCAGATCTAACCCAGATTTAACCCAGATCTTAGAGACCTAACATTTTATCAGCTCTGAGTCTATAGACAAAGGGAAGCCAAGTACTGAACAGGAAGGATTCAGGGACATATACCCTTCAGGGCTCTGGAAACTATTGACAAAATGAAAAAATATCATTGATTCAGAGGGTTAGATGGGACTCTAGGGATTGTCTCCTTTAACCCCTCCTCTCATTTTAAAGACAAAGAAATGGAAATCTCATAAGCCATGGTGATACAGTGACTTACTTAATAATCACACCATGAACTAGTATAGAACCAAGAAATAAAACCAACCCAGATCTCTCTCTCTCTGTTTCTTGGATGTTTATAGGAGTTAAGGAGACTTGATTGTTTTTAAGCCATTTCCTGGAAATAGAGGGATGAGATATCAAAGCTTCTTTCTTCAAATATTCTTTCAGCCCTACCCTTTATTCCCGTCTGGAATTTTAATGACACACATACTGGATATTTCCAATTGCTACTGTCATACAGGTTTCTGTGGCTGTACTCATCCCCACCCCCACCCCCAGTTTTTCTCTGTGTTATGATTGGGTCTGTTTTTTTGATGTTATCTTCAGATTATGGATTCTGTCCTCTGTCATCTTTACTATTTAGTCCATTCCCTGTGTTAAAAAAAATTATGTTATTGTATTTTTAGTTGTATAATTTCCTTTTGTTTCTTTGTGGTTTTTGTTTCTTTTTTTTTTCCACTGAGATTTGCTGTTTTTTAAATTTGCTTCAAGAGAATTTGTAATTGATTATTGAAGCACTTTTTATGATAGCTGCTTTATAATTCTGGACACATCATTCTGACATCTGATTTATCTCGGCCTTGGCATCAGTTGATTGTCTTTTCTGAGCCAAGTTGTGGTTTTCCTGATTTGTGGTATGATGAGTTTTTAATCAACTATATTCTGGACACCTTGCCTGTTACATTAGGACACTCTGAGTTTTGTTTAAATCTTCTATTTTAGCAGGCTGTCACCCTGTTTAAGGTTTAGCATGCATGCTTTGGCTTACTTTTGTGGACTGTGGCTCCAATAAGAATTTCATATTCAGAGTCTATCCTCTGTCTTTGGCCTCCTGTTGTTTCCTGCTGGTGTTGCCTGAGGGGGCCAGAAGAAACTTCCCTAGGCTGTGCCACCACTATCTCTTAGTTGGAAAAGGGCCTATGGACAAGACGAGGCTCATCACCAGGGATGCACGCTCTCCAGTGTGGTCCAGAGACTCCCATTTGATCCCAGAAGAGGAACAAGCCTACCTGGGCTGCCTCCTAGGTCGGTGGCCGAGAAATAGCAGACCTGGTTGCCTTTTCCTGCTGGGTTGTAGTAGGGTGTAGGGTGTCTTAAGAATACCTGTTGCTCTGTTGTTCTTTCAGTCCTGGCAAACAGGTTTGTCTTCCTCTGACCACCCTTCAGAGCTCTCCTTTAATCACCTCTGGCTTTACGTCCAGGGATTATAGTGCTATTTAATAATGGAAGAACAGGGAAAGAAAAAGTCTCTGTCATCATGTCTAGATTATACTCCCTCTGATTTCACCTTTATTGTCATTTTGTTCTCACTGTGTGTGTGTGTGTGTGTGTGTGTGTGTGTGTGAGAGAGAGAGAGAGAAAGAGAGAGAATTAGCAACCAAAAGAAGAGAGAAGGCTGGTGGAGCATGGTGACTCAAACAATTGTCCTATTGACCTTGACTCTGTCAGATCCTCAGTGAACCACATAACATTTGCTACAGTGAGCTGAGGAGGTTTAATTAAATCACTATTTTTGAGGTGTGGGTTGTGGAGGAAGAGGTGACAGTCTTGCAATGAAACATTCACTTTGTGAAGATGTGGTATGATTTCAGAGACTTTTCAATCTAGACATTGAAGCAGCTTGGAAATGAGACCATAGTGTTTCTTTGTCACCAGAACCCTGCTTATCTTATATGAACACTTTTGGTAATTTTACAAAAGGGCTTGCAGCAACTTCATGATCATGTATGATGTAATTTCTTTTTCTTTAATGTAGGTCCAGTGGGAAGTCAGACCGAGGGATGGGTCCACAGAGCACTTCATCCAAAATTCTACTTACTTTTTGGAACACTCTCAAATTTATAGAAGAGTTGCAAGTATAATATCAAGAAGTTCCTTTTTCTCCAAACCATTTGAGAGCAAATTGCCATCACTTCCAAATACTTGAACGTGTATTTCCTACAAACAAGAACACTTTTCTATAGAACTAAAATATAATCATAAAAATGAGGAATTTAACATTGATACATTGCTACTATCACATTCTCAAACTTTTTTTTTTTTTTTTTCAAATTTTGCCATTACTCCTAATAATGAATTTTCTGGAAAAATGGATACAGTGCAGAATAATGCATTCATTGCATTTAGATATCATTACTGTCTCACCTTCAGGTGAAGCAGTTCCTCAATCTTAAGTTTTAAGATCTTGACTCTTCCAAGAAGCTTAGATAGGGCCAGCTTCTGGGTGTATGATCTGACTAGTCATGTGGAGACCCATACTTAGAAAGGCTTCATACTTGGTTTTATGCTTTGATGTTACTTCTTGAAATTTTTAATAGATTTTGTTAGTAGGTTTATTTTTATTTATTTTCAGAGAGAGAGAGAGAGAGAGCACAAGTTGGGGAGGGGCAGAGATAGAGAAAGTGAGAGAGACAATCCCAAATGGGCTCTGCACTGTCAGCACAGAGCCCAAGGTGGGGCTGGAACTAATGAATTGTGAGATCATGACCTGAGCCAAAATCAAGAGTCAGTTGCTCAACCGACTGAGCCAGCCAGGGCCCTGAAAATTCCATTTTAATGCTTGAAAAGTTAATCATATTTCCATCCTCTTAGATCTTTAAGACAGTTGAAGTTTGTTTTTCCTCATTTTCTATTTCTTAGACAAAATCTGGCCAAAGACATTTCAGGTTGATTTCCACTGAGTTCTACTTCACAAATTACAAAGTAGGGAAGTTCCATCATCAAATCAAGGCCCAATGATAAATCCAGAAAATTTCAGTGAATTAAAAAAAAGTAGGTATATGTTTAGTCTATATCTTAGACTAAATAGTTACCCAAGTTCCTGATATCCATTCAGAATTATTGAGCATATTGATTATACTTTGCAGGCTCAATACTATTCTTGGTAAGATATAAGAGTGCCATATTACTTTCTTCTCCATTGGGATATGCTGTCTACTTCTCTGTCTCATTTCTGTAAATTGCCTAATCCCAAGAAAGGTGTTATAATTTGACTCTCTAGTTTACCTTAAGGGGTCATCAGGTTTGATCTTATCATTATAGTTTCTATTACCTCAGCAGTCCAAGACTCCCATCTGAACTCTTACTCTGTTCATTTCCAGTCTGACCTAACCTCCACCCTTCCTTTAATCCACAGAGTCATCAGTAAACCCATCAGTAAAAACCCTTGAGTCCCTCAGTCTGTGGTATGAATACTTCATGGATTTTCTTACTCTAATTGAAACTTTGCTATGCCTAACGACCTTGCTTCTCTGCTATCCTGCTGTTTGCGAGGGTTGTTT
>NW_027529669.1:3009420-3036108 GCF_008692635.1 Crocuta crocuta
TTTTTTTTTTTAATCCTGTGTTCCTTGGAGCTTGGAAGAGGGGATAGGTGTTTCCCTTATGTCTCATTTACTAGATTGGTTTTCCCTTCCCATACTGCTCCTAAATCCCATTACTTTTTTCTAGTCAATTCTGTTTTCAACTTTTCTGCTTTCTGAAGTGGCTGTTTCACACCATTACTCAAATTTTTTCTTCTCTCCTCACTATTAACTTGACCTTGTTGATGTCACTGATAAGATAAAAGGAGTCATAAGGAACTACCTCATCTAATGTATTTTTCTTCTTCCCTGTTAAGATGGCTACACTTTTATTGGTTGCCTGTTCTATTTAGACTGATCTTTCCACTTATGTGCTAGATGGCATTCTTTCTCATTCAAGGACTTTAATCCTGCACTTATTCATTCTCTTTTTTTCCTGAATTTTCACCCTCCTCCAACATGCACCTTACTTCATATTCTGTAATAGGTGGCCTCTAAGATGATCTTCCTTTGATTCTTGTCTCCTGGTATTCAGACATTAGTGTAGTCCCTTTCTACATTGTACAAGAGTTTGTATGATCAATAGCCAAGGTGATACTGAAATTAGGTTATAAAAGACACTGAAGTTTCTTTCTGTCTCTCTCCTCATTCACTCTGGAGGAAGCTTGCTGTCATTGTTACCGAATGTCACCCTGTAAGGAACTGATACCTGTGGTCAACAGCAGTGTGTGTAAGCTGAAAGCAGATCCTCTATACCAATCAAACCTTCAGATGACTGTAATTATAGCCAACATTTTTACTGTAACCTCATGAACCAGAACTACCCAGATAAACGGCTCCTAGGCTCGTATCTCATAGAAACAAAGTATGGGAATAAACACATTGCTTTAAACTGCTAAATTTTGAGATAATTTGCTATGTAACAATAGATGACTAATATACCACACAATCATACTTGAATATCTTGCCTCTTAACCAGGCCCTTCCTTAATTCTGTATATCCCTTCAGCTCCTGCCCTGATCCCTTACTCTGCTTGCCATGCCTCACTTTCCTATAGTTTCTCAGTTCACTCCACTCAGATTTCTCACATTAAGGCTTCTGAAGACTTCAGTGTTACATCCAATGGTCAATTTATATTTCAGTGGTAATGACACAATTGGCCTCTCCTTGGCAGTGTTTAACTTGAGGAAGTTTCTTTGGCTTCCAGGACAAAACTCCCTGGCTTTTCTCCAGTGTTACTTGGCATTCAAGCCCAGGTCTGGTGGTCATTTCCTCCTCCTCCTTCCCATCATGAAGTGTGGCCATGTCTCTGGAGTTGTGTGTGTTCTTTTTTGTTTGTTTGTTTTTTAATCTTTTAAGTCCCTAATTGACCTTTTAATTCACAGCATACCAAATCCTATTTGTGAAGTCAAATAATGGATAGTTAAAAGTTTCCCAGAATGTGAAAAAATGAGTGTTGAGGTTTTTTTTTGTTTCTGTTTGGGGAACAAATATGGTTATTTACCAGGACTAAATGTAACTTCTCATTTTTTTCAGAATTCTTTCTAAATGCTAATTATGTATGTATCCATCCATAATTGCCAGGCTAACAATAATACAGATATTTATATATATTTCAAGCTTTCCCTTATATTGAGAGTCCTGGTTTGAAAGAAGTTTCTATCGAGACTCTGGAAGGTTGATTGTGATTCCATATGAGCAACTGCTTGTAAGTTTGAGGCTAGAGATTTACTTTGACTTCATAGGCAAAAGAATTAGTCCAAACTCCTCTAATTCCACTAGGCAACATCTGCTCTCAGATACACATGTAAACACATGGCTCACATGCTACTCTGCTTGTTAGAAGGACAGTGTAGTGGCACATAGGAGAAGTCGGAGGTGACAAGGGAAATAGGTACCTAGAGGGGTGTTGACTTTTTCAGTGCTGGCCTTCATTGTCTCTGATGAATTCCAGGCTGCTCTACAAAATTAAAGAACAGCTTTAGAGCAGCTGAAACTGAATACAAAATAGAGAGGAAGGTGAATCATTCATATGTTTGTTCATAAGGCCTTCTACTTTTTAATGTTTATTTTTGAGAGAGAGAGAGAGAGCGCACAAGTGGGAAAGAGGCCGGAAGAGACACACACACACAGAATCAGAAGCAGGCCCAGGCTCTGTCAGCACAGAGCCCGATGCAGGACTTGAACCCACAAACCATGAGATCATGACCTGAGCCAAAGTTGGACACTTAACCAACTGAGCCACCCAGGTACTTTCTACTTTTGAACCAAGCTTATGGTAGATTCATATGTCACAGGTGAGAACCATAGACCCTTTTGTTTTATGACTACTTACCCTTCCCCCAGTCCTTTTTCACACATTGGATTTCTCCTGAAGACCCAGCACAAAAGCACTGCTATGCCTTTAAAAGAAACACACACACAAAGTTATGTAAATGCAAAGTTTCATGGTATTAACAATACCATCTGACTGCTTGCAAGAAAGCAGCTGTTATACAGGTCAAAATATTATACAATATGTTCAGAATTAAAATTTGGCATTAATTTTAATGAATGAATTGTTTTTAAAACTGTTCAAAAGGCCTAAAATAAGAATATATAAAAGTTTTTATTACTGGAGGATGCATAATTGGATAACAATGCATGTCCTGAACTGTCTTAGCCACATCAATGCTCTATAAACTGCATTTTTACCCCACATGACCCATTAAAATGAATAAAGATTTGTCTTGATTGGCTCTGTTAGGGCTAGTATTTAATTCAGGGTAAAATTAAAGTGGAACATTCTGCTATGATAAATCTAAATATTACATGGAAAGCCATCAAAATTTGTGGGGCATAATTTTGTCTTATTTAAATCATGCTTAGTCTTACCCAACATGAAATCACTTAAGAATCATTTTAGTAGTCTGTATTTGGGTTTGTTTATATATTAAAAAAATTTTTTTTACATTTTTATTATTGAGAGACAAAGTGAGACAGAGTATGAACATGGGAGAGGCAGAGAGAGAGGGAGACACAGAATCTGAAGGAGGCTCTAGGCTCTGAACTGTCAGCACAGAGCCCAGCATGGGACTCGAACTCACAAACCATGAGATCATGACCTGAGCCAAAGTCAGATAGCCAACCGACTGAGCCACCCAGGCACCCCTGGGTTTTTTATGTTTGATGAAATTTAATACAATTCATCAAACTTTCTGGAGCCTCATATATTTTGTCTATGAAATGAGCTGAGTGGGAATACAGAAGTTCATGGTGACCTATACCTTTCCATGTATAAAATTCTCATATTTTAAAGAAACACTTGTATAAAACATAGTAGGCATGCTACAGTGTGCTTGTTGCTGGTGGGAATATAGTGATGTGGGATATAGATATCAGTTAGCATAGCTCCTCTTCTCAAGGGTCTCACACTGGCTTCAGAAAGAAACAATTTACTATTACAATATAGAGGTAAGCAAATATTTTTAGAGCAGTACAAATCACATGCTGCAGGGAGATTAAGGAGAAAAGAAGCCTGTCCAACTTCATGGATCAGGCTGCATGTCAAGGTGATGGTGGTATTTGAGATGGGTACTAACCGGTTTTGGTAGGTCAAGAGTGCAATGAGAAAAAAAGAGTTTTATCTGGAGCACACATAATCAAGTAGAGATGGAAAAGCAAGGAACTTGTTTAGAAAATCCAGAGACTACTTTTTTACTTTGATTGGAATGCAAGATACATGCAAAGAAGTAAGTTTGAAATATAGCTTGAGACCCTGTTCTGGAAAACCTTAATGGTTGAATTGAGAATTCACCTTATTTCAGTGTGTGGAGGGGAGCTCTTAAAGGTTTTTTTTTTAATAGAAAATTCAAATGAATAGTAAGATTATTCTGACTACGATTTGGAGAGATGATACTGGTAAGTAAGGAAAGAGAATAAAGACAAATGGGAGGAGCCAGAGTAAGAAAGCACTCATTCATTAAAAATATTTACTGAATAAATGCTAACTGCCCCAATGCCTATTCCTTATTGAATATATTAGAGACAATATGTATTGATTAATTTTTAAAATATCCATTTAACTTTGAGAGGGAAAAATAGAAGATGTCTTTAATGTGTACTTTTTGAAAACAAGCCTTTTAAAAAATTTTTTTAATGTTTATTATTTTTGAAAGAGAAACAGAGGGTGAGTGGGGACGGGGCAGAGAGAGAGGGAGACATAGAATCCAAAGCAGGTCCATGGAGGCTCTGAGCTGTCAGCACAGAGCCCAATGCAGGGCTTGAACTCAGAACTGCGAGATCCTGACCTGAGCCAAAGTCGGATGCTTAACTGAGCCACCCAGGCAACCCTTAATATTCGAAGTCAAAGAGGGCTGGGCTCTGAATAAGTAATAATAAAACTGAAGATAAAGTCCATCCAAATAAAGAAGGAATGCTTTATAAAAGATTTTAGTGGCTGATAGTTCTAATATCTTTATGAGACAAGAACATTTTTGTTACTTGGCTTATCTGCATGCCTCAGGCTATTATAGGGAATATAAAACTCCTAGTTATGACTCTAAAGCGGATTTCCCTAGAGTGGTCCATGGTGCCAGGCAGTGTCCTAGCAGATTTCTCAAATTAAGGTCCATGAGTTGATGAATGAGCATCTCTGGAAGGAGTGGCTTTTCACTGCCAGATGAAACAAGAAACAAAACAAATAACACAGAAATAGTGTTTTTCTATTAGGCTAAGAAGTAAACAAGGAAGGCCTGATGAACTGAATTCCTGAGAGAAAGTGAGAGAGAGAGAGAGGGAGAGTGTGAGAGCAAGCAAGCACGCGCAATCCTTTAGAGATCAGTGGAGAAGGTGCCTCATTTGGGTATCTCCAGGTGACCTGACATTACATAAAATTTTGCAAGGATGAGGAGAAACCAGGTGAGACTTTAAACAATAGGGTAGTGGAGTACACTGGAATCTGTACATAATCAGACTCATTCTAAACATTATATTCCTTTGCTATACCGTCCCCCAACCAAAACTTTTGCCAAGAATGTGTGGCGGAAAGTCTAGAAAGCAGATAATTTTTTTTTTTTACAGAATTGTACACATTCTCACATTATTTAGATTCTACGACTCTTTTGGATTTGGATTAAATGATGAACCAAAACTATCTTCAAAGTGTGGCCCAATCCTACTTCCATTTCAAATACTGTCAAGATCAAAAGGATTGATTTTTGATAGTGTTTCAGCAAGTTGGAGGTTGAGCTAATGGAGTAAGTGAGCTCTGACTGATTAAAACTGCAGCCCTTCCCCAAACTCAAGTGTTGAGTGATGGAAATGCTCAGCCGTCTGCCATAGGAAGGCTTCAGATGTAGGAAAAGAACAAAACTGTGCTTTTATATACAATGTCCAAAATAAAATAAAAATTTTACAGTATGTGAATAAAGTAAGCCTGGGCCTGGGCCACACATGAAATAGCTAAATCAGAATCTGTGGAACTGCTGTTTGGAAGAAAATGCTTAAATGGAGGAGGTTGCAAATGATAGGAAAGAAGGAACATAATAAAGGTAAAAGAAACAAGATTGTTCTGTCATGAATGCTGGGGAGGTGAAATGAGGAAAGAAGAGAAATGTTGCATAAGAGATGAAGCAGGATATAAACTAAGATAAAATCATGTTGGTTTCTTTATTTTGTAAAAAATAGTCTCCTGTTTTATTTTTAATTAAAAAATTTTTAATGTTTTATTTTTGAGAGAGAGAGAGAGCATAAATGGGGAGGGTTAGAGAGAAAGGGAGACAGAATCTGAAGCAGGCTCCAGACTTCAAGCTGTCAACACAGAGCACAACTTGGGCTCAAACTCACAAACCGCAGATCATGACTGGAGCCAAAGTCAGATGCTTAACCGACACCCCAATAATCTCCTCTATTGTAAACCATAAGTAGAGTTTATAAAAACTTAGGACTCAATCCATGGAAGTTTTAATTTGCCATTGAGAATTTATAAGAATAACTTGGTATTTCAAAGATTGCTTTTTCTTAAAATGCCTTCGTTTCTCTGAGTTAGGCCATCTCTAAAGACAGTATTAACTTCCGTCATGCCTACAAGATTAGCAATTTCTAATAATAAAAAAAAGAGAAGACGCAAATTATTCCTTGTGGCTAATTGTACTTTATCAAGCTATTAATTTTAATCAGAAAGCTAATGTGGTAGGCTGCAAGGAATGGAGAATTAACCAGATGCTCATTGATAACTTAGATGTGAAAATTCTACATGAAAAAGCAGTGAATTATTTCCTCTGTTATCCTATTTAAACAGATGTTCTGCCTAATCTGCATTCACTTTTCTTACTATCTTATCTTTGACCTTTCCTTTGAAGGTATTCATGGAAGAGAATGTCAGTATTTACCTACCTGCTGTGCCTCCATCTGTCTAAGCAGCGCATGGATACACACAAATTATATTTTCTTTGTATGACTTTGAATGACAGAAGCATAACCAAGACTTCATAGACATAGAATGATCAGATATTATCTTTTTAGTCCCAGGATAAACTATAACATCGTCTTACATCTGGATGGTTTATGCAAGGAACAGGTGCTTTCAGACACTTCAAACTAGAAATCCTGATTTCCAGATTCCTCAGAGGTTTCCTTTTTTTTTTTTTGGTGTGAACATTTGGCCATTTTATTATTAATTTTCTCTGCCTGGACAGGTGGGCTGGGATAGAAGAGCAGCAGTAATTATTTGTGATATGGCTTCGTTATTGTAACTGTCCAGTCAACTAGGTCCTCATGTTTGCAGTCTCAGGTGGCCATTGATGATTTGGGGTTAAAAGCTCAATCTGAAAAGAGCTTTGGCTATTTGAGATTTGTTTCGTTGTTGAAATAGCTTGGTAATATTCCAGTGGACAGGGACCTGAAACAGATAAAACTATCTCTGATAAGGTGTCTTTCTATACCTCATAAATAAAGATATATTGCTTGGCCATAGGGCCAGTTTAGATGCCAGTTTCTTAGCTGGAATAGAGAAGGAGACATTGCAGCATTAGATTGTTTAAATCAGAGACCTTAAAAAGTCCCGATCCATACCCAAGTTAAAGTTTATATCTAGGGGCTCTGGGCAAGGACATATAATAACATTATGGGAATATTTCCAAGATGGTCCAATGATATAGTTCATGGCAGAAAAGAATTTAAGTTCTTAGCATATACCTATTTTCTAACAGGTATGTTGTTGGTGTAGACTTCCTCCATCAAAAATAAGGAGAAAAAGCTTCGGGCTGATGTTGATATTATTTGTGTACGATTTGGACATACTATTCCTCAAGACTAATCCATTTGCTGAAAGTGGTACAGTGAAATAATTCCTGATATCTTCATGACAATATATCTGTCTCCATAAAATCTGGCATAGACAGCATAAAGGGTATATTTATTATCTAGTTATACATGACAAGTTCTACCACAGCTTAGTGCCTTAAAACAATAAATATTTATTCTCTCACAGATTCTGAGTCAGGAATCCAGGAATGGTTTAGATGAATGGTATTTCATAAGGTTCATTCCAGAGGTTAGCTGGGACTGTTATCTGAAGACATGACTGAGAGAGGGGTGGGGAGTTTCACTTCTAAGATGGAAATTTTAGAACTGAAAAATATAATACTTGAAATAAAAACTCACTGGATGGACTCAGTAGCAGATGGGAGAGGGTAGATATTGGTAAAATTGTTTTTTTTTTTAAAAAAAAGGATAACCCAATTATAATTTTAAGAAACTGACTTCACATATAATGATGTAGGCAGGTTGAATATAAAAGAATGGAAAAAGATATACAATGCAAGCACTAATCAAAAGAAAGCTGAAATGGCCATACTAATATACTGCAAAATAGATTTCAGAGCACAGAAAATTATTGGGATAAAGAGGGACATCAAATAATAATAAAAGCTCAGTTTAATAAGAGGATACAATAATTTTAAATAAGTACCAAACAACAGAATTTCAAAATTCATTAAGCCAAAATGATGGAACAAAGGAAAAATATACAAATCTACAATTATAGTTGAGGACTTAAATATCCCTGTATCAATCAGTGGTAGAAACATTTGACAGAAAATCAGGGATCTAGAAGAGCTCAACACTGAACAACAGGATCTAATTAACATTTATAGCACATGCTATCCAACAACATCAGAATACATGTTCTTTTCAAGTACCCATGGAACATTTTACCAAGATAGACCATGTCTTGGGCCATTAAAAAAATCCATAATAAATTTAAAGAAGTGAAATAATTAAAAAAAATGTTTTTATAATAATGAAATCAAACTAGAAGTCTATAGCAGAAAGATAACCAGAAAACCCTAAACATCTGGAAATTAAAAAAACATAGTTCCAAATATTCCATGGGTCAAATAGGACATCTCAAGGGAAATCAAATCAATAGATTTGGAGTGGATGCAAAAATTTGCATTTTTTACAAGTTTCCAGTTGATATTGTGGGTCCATGGTAGAGGTAGAAACAGAATAGTGGTGGACCACATTTTGAAAACCACTGATGTGGAACATTAGAAACTCAGAGATCCTTTCCTGAAAGTATTTATGTTGTGCATACTGTCCAGCAATGGCAGCCCAAGCTCTCATTTTTTTGGAATAACAGGAACTTTTGATCATGTGCCCTCTACTTATAAATTTGTCTCTAATTAAGCTAAATTTACATTTATACTCCATGACACCAGTGAGGATGTATGTATCCTTTTGCTTGGTATCCTTGCTGCTGGACACACATTTACCTGCTCAGCCCCTGGAGACCTGTTTGTGTCTCCTGTTTAGAGAGAGTATTTGCATGACAGTACAAGGACTGTATAGTGTAATATTTGCCATTACTTGATACTTGTGAACTGATAAAACCAAGTCCTCATGCAGTTGTGCCTTTTCTTAAGCAAAAAAGAAAAGAAAGAACAATGAAAGGCCTCTCTGCTAAAATTACAAGCAAATATACAGTTTTTCACAAGAGTTTTATGTACTTGTAAAATTTAATAAAAGACAGGTACAGATCTACAAATGACACAGATTAATTCAACATTATTGTGGTCCTTTGTGTGTCAGATATTGGATTTAAAATATATATTATGGCTTGTGATAACCGTACTATATTTGCAAGTTCTGTAATGCTTTTACTTTAAATTTTTTGATCCAAGAAAAGTAGTAATTTTGTTTAAGTTAGTCATGTTTGCTGGTTAGCTGGATTAAGCCAGTTATTAGCTGCTGGTAAACAAAAAACAAACAAAAAACAAAACAAAAACACTGTAGTTTCACTTTTAAAAGAATATTTTACAATTTTTAGAGTACCTACAAGAATAAAAAATTCTTGCAAAGACTTAAGTCTTTTTTATTAACAAATCATTGTTACCAACACTAGGGCTGCATTAAAATTTTGTTTATGTTTATTTATGAGAGAGAGAGAGCACAAGAGGAGGAGCAGAGAGAGAGAGGGAGACTGTAAAGATAGGGAGACACAGAATCTGAAGCAGGCTCCAGGCTCTGAGCTGTCAGCACAGAGCCTGATGCAGAGCTCCAGCCCACGAACTGTGGGATCATAACCTGAGCCAAAGTCAGACTCTTAACTGACTGAGCCACCTCAGTGCCCCTAGAGCTACACTTAAAGAAACAAAAAACAAATGAAGCTGAAATTGAGAGTTCTTTTTTTTTTTTTTATCCACGCCTTGCTTTCTCTTGTCATATTTAAGTAGAAACATTAAACTTTTCCTTTCTATGAAAGTTTAGGGCCTCCAGCCTCCTTGTCCCTGATAACCCACATAAGTACAGAAAAATACAGGCCTATGGGTCAGAAGCATTTAAATTCCTGCTTGTACCTATTTGTTAAGTACAAGTGGGGCTCCAGCTATGTCCACCAGTAGAACCAAGTCTGGTGGCTGCCGACACAGGATGCTGAGAACATCCTCTACGAAGTCCCGTCAGTTAATTTTAATGACAATACTATAGCAACTAATTGACTCCATTAACTGATTCTCTCTACTAAACTAATAGTTTAATTACTGTTGACCACCTATTAGGTTTACTGTTTAAGAAGCACAAATACACATGCATACACACACATGTCTAGCTTTATGACAGAAGGGGCTGGTTTCTACTTGTTAGGAATGAATTTATTCTTTTCCTGGATTATTGGAATGATGGAGTGAATACATGTATTTATTTTTCCTCCAGCTAACACGTTTGAAGCACCCACACCATGGCAGTCAATGATTTAGGCATGGGATCCCAATTACCATGTAGTCCTTTTGTCATACAAGCCGTGCAGGATACATCAACTTGCTTAATCCTCAGCACCTATGACATGGACTTTCCAACCGTCTACTGAAGTCTGTAACCTCGGGTCCAGGCTAAGATTAAATGATGAGGTTTTCTGAAACCTTGATGGGTAGAAGGAGTGGAGTTGGGACTTTCATTTTAAAGTCTGATGATGCTTTTCTTTATCACTAAAGAAAGAGGCTTAAAGTTGTTTAAATAAGCTTTTTATTTTCAGATAGTCTAGAGTTGCAGAAAAAATTGTAAGATAGTATCGACAGTTTCCATATATTCCACAGCCAGTTTGCTTAATATTTATGTCTTACATTCATATGGCACATTATTTACAATTAATCCAGTGTTGATACATTATTATTATCTTGAGTCCATATTTTATTCAGATTTCCTCAGTTTTTACCTAATTTTCTATTCCAGGAACCCATCCAGAAAACCATATTCTATTTAATTGTCATATCTCCTCAAGCTCTTCTTGGCTGTCATACTTTTCAGATTTTCCTTAGTTTTGATAACCTTGGGTTTTGAGAAGTAGTGAGATGATTTGTAGAAGGTCCCTCAGTTGGAATTTGATGTTTTTCTCATGATTAGATTGGCGTTATGAGTTTTGGGGAGGAATAATCACAGAGGTAATGTGCCATTCTCATCACATCATATAAAGGGGACATACTATCAATGTAGCTTATCACTGCTGACATTAACCTTGATCAAGCCTGCATGAGGTTGCATTTAACAAGTGTCTCCACTGTAAAGTTACTCTCCCCTCACCCTTTTCTATACTGTATGGAAGCCACTCACTGTGCAAAGCCCACACTGAAGTAATGTAAAGTTAAGCTTAATCTTTTTAGAGAATGGTATGTATGTACATGTTATGTGGAATGTCTCTGCATGGAAGATTTGTCTATTGTCCTCTATTTATATATTCAGTTATTCAGTATGGGCTGATGGGTACTTATTCTATATTTTATGTTAGAATCCAATACTGCTTTCTTATTTAGTTCTTTGATGCTCAAATTATTCTGCTTTAGCAATTGAGAACTCTTTCATTTGGCTCTTGTTTCATGTCCCTTTGACATAATTCCTATCACTGTATATTCACGTGTGTGTTTGTGCGTGCACGCACACATGTGTTTAATTCAATATTTCTTTACATTTTGGTGCTACAAGATGCTTTGACTCATTTTGTATATTTTCTGCTCCAGTACTAGAATCACCTACTTCTCTAAAGAGTCTTGGTTTATTTTCTTTGGAGATGGCACTAGAAATCAAGATCTGGAGGGGCGCCTGGGTGGCTCAGTCAGTGAGGTGTCCGACTTCAGCCCAGGTCATGATCTCGTGGTGAGTTCAAGCCCCGCATTGGGCTCTGTGCTGACAGCTCAGAGCCTGGAGCCTGCTTCGGATTCTGTGACTTCCTCTCTTTCTGTCTCACTCATGTTCTCTCTCTGTCTCTCAAAAAATAAACATTTAAAGAAAAAAAAAGAAATCAAGATCTGGATTCTAGGTGTTCTTGTTGTTACCAGGGAGTCATTGTTTTTAGGTCCTCTTAGCTGACAGGGAAAGGACATATATATGTATGTATACTAACTGGTATATATGCACATATCTATAAATTTCTTTATATGTAGCCATCTGTATCTATATGAAACTAAATATGAGTTCATGTTGATGTCTCAACCTCCAAATCGTTAACATGTAGAGTATTCTTGCCTTTTCCCCTTGCTTATTTATAATCCCCACTCCAACACTGATAAATCTGAATCTGCCATCCATTTACTTCATTGTTCAAGTATATGTGTATAGTGGGTTCAGAATTGCTAACCCATAGCTCCATGGGAACCAAGTTTATAACTGGAATACAGTGCTTATATTCTATGTATAGGTCTTTTTTCCCCCACTAAGTCTTATGGACTAACTACACTAATTTCTTGCCAGATTGGTCTATCAAATACTGATTGATACAGTGGTGTTGAAGTCTCCAACTATAATCGTGAATTTTTCTATTTTTCACTTCTATTATTTATTTTGACGCTCTATTGTTATGAGGGTTCCCACTTGTGTTTCTTATGTCTGCTTGGAGAATTGACCTCTTTATCATATAATACCCTTTTTTTATCTATGATAATTTCCCTTGTTCTAAAGTCTGCTTAGTCAACAATCACTCATCTTGTGGTAGTGTTTGCATGGTAAATCTTTCTCCAACATTTTTCATTTAATGTACTTGAGTCACTATAAGAAAATAGATTTCTTATTGATAACATATTGATCTTTTAAAAAATTCAGTCTGACAGTCTCTTTTAATTGGTGAGTTTTGACTATTTACATTTAAAGTGGTTTTTGATAGAGTTGGATTAATATCTCCCATAACTTTCGTATTTATTGTATCTATTGTTTGTTTTCCCCCTGACTTCTCTGGGTTTACTTAAATGTTATATGATTTTATTTTATGTCTATTCTCTCTTAGTGTGTCAGTTATACTTCTTTAAAAAATTTTTAATGGTTGTTCTAAAGTTTACAATAGATATTTTTAACAAACCTAAGACCATTTCTCAATAAACTCTTGTTTCTCTATTCTGCATGATATAAACAAAAAAAGCGTGACTGAATGGCACTTTTCTGTTAAGAGATTCCCATTCTTCCACCTTAAATCACTCTGCCCTCTAGCTCCTTACCCTTGGAAAGTTGATTTGGTATAACAGTTCATCTGGAATGGTCCTTCAGTTAGTTTCTTTACTGATTTCTGCACTCTTCAAGCATTTTCACATTTGGTTCTGATTCTTAAAGGGAACAAGTCTCTTTCCGAAAACACACTTTCAAAACTACATTTAAGATGATTAGGATAATGCATGAGGAGAGCTTCTGATTTGCTGAGCATGTGCTGTTCTTGATCTGGGTAGGCATTACATAGATGTGTTCACATTGCAGTAATTCACTTATGATTTATGTGCTTTCCTGTATGTGTGTTAAATTGCAATTTAAAAAAGTTATAAAATAAAAATATAATACAGAAGAGTAAATTTTTAAAGCTGAAATTTATACTGTTTATTCTACATATACGTGGGTTATAATTGTGATATAAAATAATATAGTTTCTTAGATGCCTTGACTGACATTTCTGTTTAAAAAAAGGCCACAGGTCTTTAAAAATCTCTTGTGTTATAGTTCATGATGGAATTCCCTAAGCACAAATTGTCTTTTTCTGATTCTTTTTCAGACTCTGCAAGCTTGTTCTTCTCACAGCTGTGTTACTTGACCTTGCTTCCTGATGGCAGTCTGTCAAAGTCTTTTGAACTAATTCCTAAGCAGGAGGGATTTAAGGAGATTTAACCTAACCTTTAGGGATTCAGATTCTGGTTACTCTTGCTGTTTTACTGCAGCTCTGATCATGTGTCCTGGTTTTGAAAGCTTTACTTCTGTCTTGTTTACTATATCTAACTCCTAATGTTGTGACCTGTCACTTACACTGTTCTTTGTAAGATGGGCACCCTGCCTGTCTCTGCTCCATTTCTTCTGCTTCCTCAGCTACTGACATCATTTGTCTAAACCCTGGTCTGGTTTTTGAGCTCTTACTACCACCTAACATACCCTCTTGATCCAACAGTTAATCTTAGTAGGTTTCAATGTGGTATCTATATACATTTTACCTGATACCTTCCCTACCAACTTTTCTACAGGTATCTTTTGTTAGTTTTCATTGTCCCTAACACCAATTGCTATTCTCTATTTCCACCCACTGTCTGCTCCCATATGGGCCTTTTCCTGACATATCCATTTGTTGGACTTCCTCCTAGGCCCCACCTGGGCACAGAAGTTATGAGCAGAGGATATTAGAAATTTAAGAGAGCTCAGAGTAGATGTATACAAACTTTTCCTTGTATAAAGGAGGAGACTGAGGTTCAAATAAGTATATGGTTGGGTGATATTTTCAGATAGTATTCTAACAGGTACAATATTTTTTATATCCTTCTAGAAATGTTTTATTTTATGGTAATCTGGTTTCTGGTTCAAGAATGTGCCCAGATGTGTGGACCTGAAAGCAGCTTCATAGGGCTCTGTGATTTCTAGCAAGATGTGAAGAACACAGCCAGAATGCCCAAGCCTCCAAGGCGTTGTAGAAGCTTCCAGGAAACTGGTGGTTTGGTAGAAGCCTCATGTTGACACAAAGAAGCCAAATTTGGGAACCTCAGTTCTGGAGGGGTTGGCAGGTGCCATGGGTTTTAACAGCTAGTTAAAATAACAGTTGCTCAGATGATGAGATAGAACCAGTCACACCTGAGTGGAAGCTAGCATTAGATGCCTATTGACCATGCAGTGTTTGAAATGTCTCACAGAAGGTCAGCAAGGATTCGGGGAGCAGCATATAGGAAAGAGTGCTCCCCGCTAAATGCCAGGTTATAGATAAGCCTCTCACTGCCACACTGAGAAGAAAAAGGAGGCAGAAGATAGTCCTTGAGAAAATAAAAATGGCACTGATAGGAAATTTAAACTTCGAATGAATTTTAATTAAATAAACATTATTTTTTTTCTTATTTCTGAGAGAGAGACGTGTGAGTGGGAGAGAGGCAGAGAGAGAGAGGGAGGCAAAATGGGAAGCAGGTTCCACACTTTGCGTTGTCAGCACAGAGCCCAACATGGGACTCAGATGGTCTGAGCGGAAGTCAGATGCTTAACTGACTGAGCCACCCAGGCACCCTTGAATGAACATTTTAGTCAACAGATACAGAATGGAGAAAGCTGAATTACTCTTAAAGAGTTTAACATTATTTTTCCTTTTTAACCAAAATGGAAATTCAAGAGCAAAATCTAAGCAACTCCAAGAAATTAAACTTGTAATTTTGTGCATATCAGCTTTAAAGATTTGCACAGGCTGAAGAGAACAGTGTGTGAAGCCATGGGGACTTAAGGAGACCCATTAGCCCCAGGAGGACTGCAGAGGGGGTAAAAACCCAAGCAACTTTGCAGTAAAACAAAACAAACTATGTTTCAAGAGTGGGTAGAGATGCCCAGAACTGAATGGCTTGCACAACAGGGATAATTTCTCAGAACAGGGCTAGGCTGGACAACCTACCAATAACACATTTCTCAGAACTGCTTTTCCAGATCCAGGAACTGCAGCATAGTTTAGGTGTAACCAAGGATTGTCTGAGATTGTCTTCCACCAGTCTAATGAGAGGAGAGGTTAAGATCAAAATTAAGTTTGATGTAGAGAAAACATAAAAAGAAAGATTTTTTGTTTCTCTGCCTGTAGATGGAAATTCACACCTGTGTAGATTGCCTAGACATGACAACTCTCCAGCAGAGCCAGAACTCATGTCTTCTCGCAGACAACCAAAACTGGAACCAGATAGTCTAACTTCCAGCCTAGTATATTCCTGTTCCCAACCATATCTCTTTTTCAACTTCTGTTTACTCTGATAGTTTTCTTGTTTAGTTGAAATTTCTTGTAAATGTAGATAAGAAATAGGAATATAAAGGTAGGTGTATTGCAAAACCATTTTAATCAAAATTTTTATTTGGTCTTGACTAATAGTGGCTTTTACAGATGGGCATGATTGTCAGAGATGTGGAAGTTACTTTAGATGTATAAAATGGGTGTGTAAATCACCCTCAGCTAATACCTTTCTACTGAGTTCCTGTTAGAGAGGCTCTGCCCAGCCCAGAGCTCTCCACAAATCTCCACCTTCCCAAGAAATATGCATAATTTGATGAAGATTTCTTAAAACAAAAGACTTGAAATTATTATGGAGCTGTACTATACGTTATATCATGTTTGTGAAATTTTCATTTTCTGGTGTTTCATTTATGCATATCTTTGCTTAAATTGACAGAGATTCTATAGATTTCAATATACCCCTTACTCTGAATCTTTAGAAAAAAAAATTTTAAATGCTTCTTTACCTCTACATTTTGCCTTCTTTAAGTTTGAATTGCCAAGTTTCCATTTGGATGGATACTTTCTTCTTCAAGCTGTAAACCTATGGGAGCAAATCCAGAGAAAGGTGAAAAATCAAAATGGACTCCCTGAATTGAATTAAAAAAAAACAAAACAGTTCAGTGGAATCAAGTCAGTTAGAAGTCCATCTGGGTTGCTAGCGCAGTGTGCCTCTGACTCCTCCCAGATGTAGGAACATACCTGAGTGGAAATGTGAACACTAATTGCTGATATCCTGCCATTTTCTTGATTGCTGTAGACCTTTGATGAAAGTAAAATTATACATGTCTCTCAGGAATAGAATCCATCTGGTTTGAGGAAAATGACATTATCCCTCAGCAGACATAAAAGATCATTTTATGCCACAAATGCTGAAAAACTTGGGCAGAATACTCCTAACCAGACTCCAGAGGAAAGGGGCATGTTTTGCAAGTAAACCTTTTGTCATCATCTTTCCTTGCTGAGGCCTGGGCCGAGTACATCCAGGCTTATGGTGACTGCACCTTTTGGACTTCAAGGATCTCACCCTACATCATTTATAAGTAGATGACTGCACATCACATGATCTCTAGGAGAAATCATTAGTTGATCCTGAGAAGAAAAATCCAAAGTTGAGTTTTCCCTGTCAAGATTGTAATAAATGTCTTATCTTTAAAGAATAGATATGTGTTTATCAGAGTCCATTGCGGGAACTTTTTCAAAATATGGCCCACCTCAGTGTTGGGTCAGAATCTCTGGAGGTAAGGGACCAGCAGATATAGATCCTCTTTGGAAAAAAGGACAACAGAACCAAACGGAACATTGAAGCCATCTCCTTATTTTCTGTCACTTTTGTCTGATGTTTTATACTTACCTCTGGCATCCACATCTTTGGTCTTATTTAATTTTTTCAACAACCATGTAAAGGAGGGAGAATAGATTGCTTGAGAATTTTATTAGTCTTTTTTTCTGGTCTACTTAAACTCTGGTTTCATTACCAGTCTGTGCTTCACACTTCAGTTAAGAATCATCTTTCTAACATGTACATTTCATCAACTCTGTTTCCTGCTCAATTATTTTTTTTCAATGGCTCCCCGTTACCTTTAGCATAAATTTCACCTTCATAGGACATAAAACATCAGTGGTAATCTGGCCTCTGTGAACCTGCCTAGCCTTACCACCTGCCCTCTCGTCATCATATATGAAGCTTCAACAGTGACTTCCCATTTGCCCTCCACATGCCAGTCCATCTCACAAATTCAGACTGCAAAGCATCTCCCTCTAGCCTCTTTGTGTGGTGAACCTTTACTCAATTACATTTTTGCTCAATGAATATCTTGGTTCCAACAGACAGAGATTTCTTTTAGTTGTCTGTATTTCCCATTTTGGTACTCGACACCCTGTAACATTAGTATTTTTTATGTTTGTTTCCCTACTACATTGCAGTTATTTTAGAGTAGGAACTGTGCCTTTTAATCTTTGTATCCCATGCTGAGAACAGAGCCTGGAATATGAGTGGAAGGATAAATAAAGGAATTTCTATTTGAGCTACAGCTGCAGCCACAGTGAGCAGGTCTCTGTGGGCATTACCCAGCTTAGAACAGGCACAGCTTGACAGCACCTGTCTTTCTCCTAGGGGGCTCCCATGTTGCCACAAAATGAAGAGATGCAGGGGTGGTGGGCTGCTCCCTCGACATGTGTGTAACCTGGAGGTGTGGGGAGGTTCGTATGCATGGAACAAATGTTTGACCAGTGGAAGATGGGAGCCAGTGGAGAAAAGGCTGAGAGGACAGCCCTGTGATGCAGAATTTCTTATGAGCATTTGGACGATGGTGGCACCAGACCAAGGAATCTATTGCACTTGATGACAGAGCAACTCAGTAATGGCTCCTTGTTTATTCTCTCCTCTCTTCAAACCCTTTTCTCTCCTCCTCCAACGCAGCAGTGTGCATCCCAATCCAAGAGTGGAATATAAGCTGTGGATGCAGGTTTTTCTTTCTGGGAACCCAGGCTTACTCAGTAATTATCTAGTGATTGGTAAAGAAGGAACTTAATTAGTACATGGTGACTATTTGTTAAAAGAATGAACAAACTGTAACAAATTTGTAAGCAAGTGTTTACATTTTAACATAATTGTTGTACTTGTTGCTCCTCCATTTTATTGAATAATGAACAACAATTTCAGTACATTTATCCACAATGCACCCTTATAAAGAGAAGGGATGAATAAATTGTATTATTCCACTCAAGTAGTGCTCAAGCATGTCTTAACAGAGAATAGCCATTCTTTTTTTTTTTTTTTTTTAAGTTTTCTCTTCACATTGGAGCAGTTGAGTGCTGCCATTTTTTTCATTTTGGTTTTTATTTGTTTTTATTTTTAATCTAGATAATCATTATTGAAGTATTTCCAACCACCTAGATGATTTCTTTTTTAAAAAAATTTTTAAATGTTTTTATTTATTTCTGAGACAGGGAGAGAGACAGCATGAGCAGGGGAGGGTCAGAAAGAGAGGGAGACACAGAATCTGAAACAGGCTCCAGGCTCTGAGCTAGCTGTCAGCACAGAGCTGGACACGGGGCTCGAACCCACGAATGGTGAGATCATGACCTGAGCTGAAGTCGGAAGCTCAACTGACTGAGCCACCCAGGTACCCCTAGATGATTTCTTAAGGACAGGAAAGATAACTATACTTTTTAAATTTAGGTTTCAGTTTTGGATCAGGTGTTTGGTATTAGGTAGACACTGCTGAGTTGAAGTATTGGTGAGTCCCTCTCACATTGCAATTCAGGAGCTTTCTGCAGTTGGAGTACTACAGAGCCAAGCATAATGTCTTGAACATAGTAGGCACTCAGTAATTATTGGCTGATGGGAATAGGTATAATGCATTTTATAACTAGCCCAATCCTTATCTCTCAGGCTACATTGTATAAGGGAAGGTAGGAAGCTAGATGTTACTTATTTAATCTTAGCTAAGTAAAGACCTAAACAGAATTACTCAAATTTATAACAGAATGTTTATTCCTAAGCCCAAAATGCTAAATGTAGTCTTCTACTGACTGACTGATGGATTACCTGTGTAAATCACTTTAATTTGACAGTTTGCTCTTACGTTAACACTCATTGCCTCAGACACAGTTGTATTCTCAGTTAATGTTGTGTTATTCACGAGTGGTTTCTACGCTTTGCACACAGGTCTACTGGCCTAGTACTCCTCAGATTATAATGAACACAGAATCAGCTGAGGATCTGTTTAAAAACAGATTCTGATTTATTAGTCTTGATTGAGACTCCAGAACCCGCCTGCGTGTTAACGAGCTCCTGAGTGACGCCAAAGCTTCTAGTTCTCAACACAACATGTTGAGTAGCAAGGACTTAGCGTAGAGATTGAAAAACAAAATAATCACCACCAAACTCTGGAGTCAGAAGCCACCAAAACCTACCCAGGAAAGATTTAGGAATTAGATTAAACTCTTTGGCTCAGGCAAGTTTATGTTGTGTAATGACAGCTATGTCTTCATCCCTATTAAAATACCGTTAATTTGGATGTCTGGTGGTAGGGAAGATCAGGCCCCAAAGAATGCAAAGTGACTTCTCAGCAACACCTTTAGTCCTTCACCATCACTCACTTTGAGCAGGCAGATGTTTTTATTTGCTTCCAGGTACAGCCCTGAGGTTGGGTAACCCCTCTATGAAGGGTGGGTAGAATGGAGACTAGACGCGGAGATTACAGAAAATCAGAAAAGCTAATAGAGGTTACCAATATAACTGATAAAAATGAGATTGAAATGGTTTCACGATTTCCATTATGCCAAAAGGGTAGAAAAGCTCAGCTATTATTTTATTTCCTGCTGTGATCTGAAATAGAGAGGTTAAAAGTGGCCTTAACTAAATTAGGATAGTTTTGTTTTGCTCCCGGGAATACTGGAAAAAATACAATCAACATGTTTTGATTTCATGTTTGAAATATGCCAGGCACAGAAGATTAGGCAAATCACACATTCTGCCATGTTTGTCAGTTGAATTATAAGGCTAACACTTGCCATCTGTCTGTGGTATGGAAGCACAAGGTGCGTTTGTTACTTTCCCACAGGATCTGTTTTACAAGGTGCCATTGCTCTCCATCCTCACAGTGGTCTGTGCTTGAACTCCTGGGTCTTTTCAGATGCCCAGTTTGCTATTGGTTCATTTTCAAGAGAGAGCGGTGATCCAGTGAGATAGCTGAAGTATGATCCCTGGAACACTTTGTTAGTTCCTCTTTACTGCAGGCAGTATCCATGGTCACATTTCATGAATGGTAGAGTCCATGAATGGCAGCATTAGGATTCTCAGTTTGCTCTTGTACAAATTACTTCCTGCTGAAACTTATAAATTTGCAGACACATAGATGTGTTCTTTTGCTAGTTTTCGGTGATAATTTAAAGTTTTGTTCATTGCACTGATGAATTTCTTTCATCTAGAACTTTGAAAATGGACAAATCAAAACTGAGCTTTGATATCTGTGTTAAAAAAAATATTGCATGTGTTTTATGCCTGAGTTCACATATTTTCTAGTTAAGAAAAATCACTTGAATAAAGATTTATATAGAATATAAAAGGGGACCCATTACGTCTTGCCATTCAACACTACTCACAAAATCCTTTCTAAGTTTTTTGGCAAAAAACTTTTATTATGAGGAAGAAAATTTACCTACATTTCTCAACAAGCTAAGGGTCCTCTCTCCCTCCTGCTTCTCCAAGTATGTAGAAAGGGCATTTGAGCACACAGTAAAAAGAAGCCATATACAAGAAGCCAGAAGAGCGCTCTCACCAGAAACTGAACCCTGGCAGAATCTTGATCTACCTAGTCTCCAGAACTACAAGAAAATAAGTTTCTCTTGTTCAGGCCACACAGTCTGTGGTATTTAGCTATACCATGGTCAACTATATGGCAGACTGAGTGGACTAATACACTGCCCTATTCTTCTCTTTGGAAATGAGCAACCTGCTCTCCATACAGAATCTGTTTTGCGTTAGTGGGGAGAGGAACACAACTTTTAGAGAGGTAGTGGGTTTAAGGTCAAGTTCTTGGCATAAAAGTGGCTCTTGTCAATAGCATTGCTATAAACATTGGGGTGCATGTGCCCCTTTGAATCAGCAGTTTTGTGTCCTTTGGGTAAATATCTAGTAGTGCAATTGCTGGGTCATAGGGTAGTTCTGGTTTTCATTTTTTGAGGAAACTCCAAACTGTTTTCCAGAGTGGCTACACTAGTTTGCATTCCCAACATCTTTTTCTTCTTTACTGTACTTAGCACTCAATTTCACCCAATTTCTTGGGTTTTAATATTATCTACATATGCATGACTCCTAAATTTGTATTTCCACCTCATACCTTTCCTCCAGACATCAGATTTGTAGATCCAACTATCCATATGAAGGTAGATGTTACAGACTGAATGTGGCCCCTGAAATTCATGTAGTGAAGTCCTAACCCCTTCTTTAACTGTACCACCTGTTGGAGTATGTCTGTAGAATTCTAAGATTGAGAGAATTATTTCAAAGCCACAGCTATTATCAACAAAGGATTTTTGGCTAGATGAGGATGGCAACTTAGTCTCCTAGAATTCTCAAACCTAACAGATATTAAAGTGCTTATACTTTAAAAATAAACTTAGGTTTTTTAATTTAGTGACTTTGAATGCCATTTTTAGCTGAGTTGAGTGCTAGAGTTTGGCAACATTATTTTACATAGACATTCTCAATTCACATTCCTAGAATTCTGAAAGGCTTGGAAACTATTGAAGAATATTAAGCCTTTAAATTAAGTCCACAGGCATGGCTGGTGACAAAAACTTTATATACTATCTATTTTTTTAAAAAGAATATCTAATTCTATTCTACTCCCTTTATATCCAAAATAGAGAAAGCTTCAGGGGAAAGTGTCAAACCACAGTATAAAGCCAGCTCAAGTAGTTGCAAAGAAAAGGGTTTTCAGCATGTGTTGAAAGTTATTTTTGACATTTCTATAAATAAGCTCATCTCACATTTCTGTGTACTTCCTTCACTTAATAAGAATTTTTTTAA
The DNA here is from genome assembly GCF_008692635.1 of Crocuta crocuta. NCBI lineage: Eukaryota > Metazoa > Chordata > Mammalia > Carnivora > Hyaenidae > Crocuta > Crocuta crocuta. Next base: position 3,031,657 of record NW_027529669.1, read on the forward strand.
AAAAGTCCATGAGCAGAGTTTGCTATTTTATACATCATCTGAATTTCAGCTAACTTCTTTTTTATTTCTAGATTAAAACTGGGTAGAAATATTGCTATTTAATTTCTATACCCATTAAAATTGTTTAAAGTGTAACTCTGTGTCTTTGAAAAAGCTATCTGTCATTAAGGTGTCTCTTTAAAAATATGTTTAATTTTATACAGCTGTCAAGGGTGCAGATCTCTTATAAGACCCAAAGCAAGTCAACCAGAAACATGAACAAGTTTGAAATCATTAGAAATCATTAGACAACATGACATAATTACTTGGCAACATTGTAGGAGTCTATCAAATTATTTGATAGAAAAGAAAGAGCCAAGGAAACAAAGCTTGTAATTATCGGTGCTTCTGACATTTGCAGTAATTCTCCAATTTAGAGTAGATGATATTATTTTCATGGTGTGAGCAAATAGGTTCTCTGTGTGTTGGGGTAAATAACCTTTTCATTAATTGTAAAGTAAAAGAGAAACAATACAAAAATAAATATATGCACAATCTGTGTAGTTAATAAGTACTTATTATGGCCTGTTATATCCCAGGAAGTATGACAGGTGCTGGGAGCATAGTAATGTCCATCCAGGATAGGGATTCTCTGCCTTCTTGGAGCTTAAAGGATAAGAAAGACACACAATGATGGGTGCCATCTAGGTTGGTCCATGAAGACTTCCTTGAAAAGTTAAATTTTACTTAAGTTTCAAGAAATGAAGAGCAGAGGCTGGAGAGAAAGGAAGAAAAGCTTGCAGCATTTTTCCTGAGGCAAGAGAGAACTTCCCTTATTCCAAATCACAGAAATGTCCAGGGTAACTGCATAAAATGGTCAGTATATCAGACAACACTGAAAAAATTACCAGAAATAAAGGAGCCATGTTATTTGATCCAAAACCATAGAATAATTTTAAGTGTGTGTGTGTGTGTGTGTGTTGTATGGGGCTGGGGGGGACATGACAAGATTTTCATTGAAAAAGATCTCTTTAATTGCCTGGGAAAAGATTAATGATTTCCCAAAGGGAATATCAGCAGCAAAGAAAAGAGGTGGGTGAGTTTTGAGCTCTTTAGGTGTTGGCCTGTCTGGATTTGGTGATTCAGTAGAAGTGAGGAGTGAATCTTAGGTTTCTGGTGTGGGCAAGTAGGTAGGCCAGTTGCTGAGATGAGGAAGACAGAAGGGGAACAAATTTGAGGGCTGGGAAACAAGAATTCACATCTGTGAATCTAGAGCTCAAAGGACACGTGGGGTCTGGAGAGCTGCATTTGGGGACCATGGACATGTAGATAGCCTGGAAAATAGAGTGGATCAGATTGTGTAAGAAGACAAAAATGAAAGAAGGAAAGAATGTGGGCTTTCTCAGAAGCACGGTGGAATGAAGTCGTGTGAATGCCTGAGGTAGGTGCAGGCATGTGCAAGCGGGGTATACCTGGAGTGAAATAAGATGAGGAGTTGAGAAATGTTGGTGAGAGGGCACATGTTGAGTTTTACTTTTTACTCTGGAGTTTCACTTTTCCCAAGGATAATGATAACCACTGTCTCTACCATTTATTTTTTACTTTCTTTTCTGACATTATAAACTCATTTGTTTACTGTCAAATCGCTGAATAGCTGCTAAAATCAGGTGCACCTGTATATCTTTGTGTGGTAGTGTGGAGAATTGAGGGTCATGATCACAAAGACAAGTGTGAACTGCCCCATATTCACAAGAGTTGACATGAAAAAGATAAAAGCCAAATGTGTGCAGAGATAATCAGAGATTGTAATGTTAGCTTCAGACAAGCCTGAATGCAAGGTATAGCTTGAAAGGATACAAACTGGGGCAATTTCTGATGAAAAAAAGATGTAATCCACAAGGAACATATAAGTGTTAGGAGTCTTTATATAGCTACTAAAATACCATCACACTACATAAAGCAAAAATAGAAGAAAAAATAGAGAAATTGACATAGACATATCTCTCAGTAGCAAGAGATAAAATAGACACACAGACCAAAAAAAAGAAAAAAAAAAAAAAAAAAAAAACCCAAATAGGGATAAGGAGGATAAATAAGTTTATCATATGTATCTATATCCCAGAATGATTTGCTAACAGACAATGCCTTTTCAATTTAATCAAACCCAGAGCATGCGTGTGCATACAGAAGCACACATACACAGGCATTTTGCTTTTTTGAGAGATCAACATGCATATTTCTCTATATATAATATACACATGTGTAACTCATTGTTCTCTTTAGGATATACACAGATATGTATATCCTAAAACACATAATTTCCAAAAGTTGTCATCATAAAGGTCACCTCTGAGCTGAGGGTATTGAAACTAGAAATTACTAATAAAAATAGAAAAAGTAACACTAAAATAACTACTTAGTAAGCACACAAAATAAACTAAGTGACATTTAGGTAAAATGTGAACTAAAGTAGTCTAAAGTAAAAAAAAAATAAAAGCATATAATCACAATATATGATATTATTAAAATTGTATTTAGGGAAATTCATTGCTTAAGACATTTGTTGTGTTACTAAATATTATAAAAAGAATTATTATCTAAAACCTAAGTTGGAAAAATTTTTTTGAACTTATGGAAAACTTTCTGAAAGAGGAAATAAAAAGTGAGATAGAAAACAAAAGAAAAAAAAGAGGAAAAAACAAAGAACTAAATCTAAAAGCTGGTTATTTGTGGGAAGAGATAGATAAACTACTTTCTGACCCATTGTAAACTGACCTAAGAGAGTTTACTTCTTTTTATTGCAAAAAGTAGCTTCCAAAGTAGTGAGGCTGGTAGATAAAATCAGCTTCCAAAACCTCTTTATTGGTTGTTATTAATGACAAGTCTTAGACTAACAGGTAACAAATAACAACATATACTGAGAAAATTTTTAAAAGTCTGACACAGAACTTTTCAAACGTTTTGCACTTGAGAAGAATATACATTCTGCTACTATTGGGTGGAATAATCTACATATGTCTGTGAGGTCTAGTTGGTTTATAATGTTCTAATCCTCTATTTCCTTATTAATCTTAGGTTTAGATATTCTGACCATTATTGGAGAGGGATAATGAACTCTCCAACTTTTATGTTTTTATTTTTTATTTTTGAGAGAGAGAGAGCATGAGCAGGGAAGAGGCAGAGAGAGAGAGAGAAGGAGACACAGAATCGGAAGCAGGTTGTCTGCCCAGAGCCTGATGCGGGGCTTGAACTCATGAGATCATGACCTGAGTTGAAGTCAGACGCTTATCTGACTGAGCCACCCAGGTGCCCCTGAACTCTCCAGCTTTTAATGTAAAACTGTCTATTTCGTCCTTCAGTCCTCTCATGTTTATTCATATATTTTGGAGCCCTGTTGTTTGGTACTTATGTTTATAATTATTCTATCTTCTTAATGGACTGAAGTATGTAATGTCCTTCAGTATAAAATGTCCTTCTTTGTCATTTATAATAAGTTTTTGACTTAAAGTCTATTTTGTCTGATATTAGTATAGTCATTAACCCAGCTCTCACTTAGTGTTTGCATGGAATAGCTTTTTCCACCCTTTTACTTTGTCTGTTTGCATCATTGGATCTAAAATTAGTCTCTTTTAGACAAAATATAGTTGGATGATTTCTTAAATCCATCCTGCTAATCTAACTTGTTATTGGAGGATTTAATCCACTTACTTTTAATTACAGGAAGGACACACTTCTGCATGTTTTTTTTCTTTTAAAATTTTTTCAATGTTTGTTTATTTTTGAGAGACAGAGAGGGGATGTGCAGAGGAAGGGCATAGAGAGAGAGATACAAAATCTGAAGCAGACTCCAGGCTCCCAACTGTCAACACAGAATCCGATGTGGGGCTTGAACTCATGAGCCATGAGATCATGACCTGAGCTGAAGTTGGACATTTAACTGGCCAAGCCATCCAGCAACCCCCGTACCTGTTTTTTATTATTCAATTTTGGAAATTGTATTTTTAATTGTTAATGACTTACTTCATAAGAAGAGTTTACATTTTACATAGTTATGTTTATCATTCTTTTATTTTATTTTATTTTTTTACAAATAGTTTATTGTCAAGTTGGTTTCCATATAACACCCAGTGCTCATCCCCACAAGTGCCCTCCTCCATGCCGTCTCCCCCCTTCCACTTCCCACACCCATCAGTCCTCAGTTTGTTCTCTGTATTCAAGAGTCTTTCATGGTTTGCCTCTTTCCCTCGCCCCCACTATTCCCCCCTTCTTCTCCCCCTTAGTCCTCCGTTAAGTTCCTCCTAATCCTCCTATACGTGCAAACATATGGTATTTGTCCTTCTCTGCCTGACTTATTTCGCTCAGCATAACACCCTCAAGGTCCATCCATGTTGCTACACATGGCCAGATTTCATTTTTTCTCATTGCCATGTAGTATTCCATCGTATAGATAAACCACATCTTCTTGATCCATTC
>NW_027529669.1:3036327-3085489 GCF_008692635.1 Crocuta crocuta
TTGGTGTATAAAAATGCAACCGATTTCTGTACGTTGATTTTGTACCCTGCAACTTGGCTGAATTCTTGGATCAGTTCTAGTAGACTTTGGGTGGAGTCTGTTGGGTTTTTGATGTAGAGTATCATGTCGTCTGCAATAAGTGAAAGTTTAACTTCTTCTTTGCTGATTTTGATGCCTTTAATTTCCTTTTGTTTTCTGTTGGCCGATGCTAGGACGTCCAGCACTATGTTAAACAACAGTGGTGAGAGTGGACATCCCTGTCGTGTTCCTGATCTCAGGGGGAAAGCTCTCAGTTTTTCCCCGTTGAGGATGATGTTAGCTGAAGGCTTCTCATAGATGGCTTTGATGATGTTTAAGTAGGTTCCTTCTATCCCAACTTTCTCTAGAGTCTTTATTAAGAAGGGATGCTGTATTTTGTCAAATGCTTTTTCTGCATCTATTGACAGGATCATATGGTTTTTATCTTTTCTTTTATTGATGTGATATATCACATTGATTGATTTGCGAATGTTGAACCAGCCCTGTAACCCAGGAATGAATCCCACTTGATCTTGGTGGATGATTCTTTTGATATGCTGCTGGATTCGATTTGCAAGGATCTTGTTGAGGATTTTTGCATCCGTATTCATCAAGGATATTGGCCTGTAGTTCTCTTTTTTTGCTGGGTCTCTGTCTCACTTCGTAATCTGAGTGATGCTGGCTTCATAAAATGAGTCCAGGAGTTTTCCTTCGATTTCTATTTTTTGGAATAGCTTGAGAAGAATTGGTATTAATTCTGTTTTTAATGTCTGGTGGAACTCCCCTGGGAAGCCGTCAGGTCCAGAGCTTTTATTTGTTGGGAGATTTTTGATAAGTGATTCGATTTCTTCACTAGTTATGGGTCTGTTCAGATTTTCTATTTCTTCCCGTGTGAATTTTGGTAGTGAGTGTGCGTTTAGGAATGTGTCTATTTCTTCTAAGTTGTCCAATTCGTTGGCATATAATTTTTCATAGTATTCCCTGACAATTGCTTGTATTTCTGAGTGGTTGGTTGTAATAAGTCCATTTTTATTCATGATTTTGTCTATTTGGGTGCTCTCTCTTTTCTTTTTGAGAAGCCTGGCTAGAGGTTTGTCAATTTTGTTTATTTTTTTTCAAAGAACCAACTCTTGGTTTCATTGATCTGTTCAANATCCTCTCAGAAAGTGTTCTTTGAATGGTATCTCTTCGTCTCTCTTGTTGAGACCTTGGTTATTTTATTTTCCTACTCGTAGTGGTATTTGGGACTCTCCACTATGTGTACTTTGGCTTGTTTCTTGAGGTAGCTCTGGAGAAGAAAACATACAGACAAACACACAGGGAACAGAGGGACACAAACACAGACAGATCCAACAATCATGCTAACCGAGAGGAAAAGCTACGAAGTAATGAGAAAAGACAGAGGAGGGAAGGTGAATGATAGAAAATAAAAATACATAAAATGTCAAAAAGAAAAAAAGAAAAGGAAGAAAGAAAACTGATAGACATAGATTGTTTTAAAGCATATAACCAGATTTCCGTGCTAAAATTAAATAGCCGGGTGTATGCAGTGCTGGTTGAAGAGCTAGAGAAAGAGAGAGATATGGCGGAGATGAGGCAAAATTGGAAATAGAATGAACAGGCAGAGGGATAGGAAGCTTTTTTCAAAGAGCTAAAGGGTGGAATATGGTGGGAGAGGTGAGAGAAAGACGGTGGTGTTATCCAGAGAAACTATCTAGTCTGATTACCCCTGAGAGGCTTTGTTATATGCCATTAACAGTTCCGCTGGTCGCTGCTTCCTGTTGCCGGGGGTTGAGGGGAGGGTGGGGGAAGAGCCGCAGCCTCAGATCCGCTGGGGTCAAGCAGCGATACAACCCGAGTGCGTCTGGGGATCGTAGCAACTTCAGGTCCTCAGAGTTCGCGTTGCCTCACCGCGCTGCAACCGCTTTACCGGCCGGCGCCGCTTCAGCAGGCAAGTTTTCACTCACGCAGCCATCGCTTCACTGGGCGCCGGCGCCACTTCAGGTCGCCAGCGTCGTCGCTTCAGAGGGCTGATGTTGCGTGCGCCACTGCCGCTTCACCTGGCGCTGGGACCGCCTCCGCAGGCCCTGCGGAGGTTCACCGGCCGCCGCCGCCATGGCTGGTGCCGGGCGCAAGGCAGTTCGGTTTTTCCTGGCGCCTTCTGGGACCAGGGCACCTAGTTTAAAGTCAGCACCCCAGGCAGAGCTAAAAAGCACTGTCTTTCCAAGCGGAGGTTTTTCTCTTCTCCAGGGACGGTTCTATGAGCAATCTCAGCCTTTCTTTCCTTTCCCCTGGACTCGCGGCAGCTCGCCACCACTCGCCGGTTTATCACTCACCGCAGCTGCACGCAAGCCGGGGTCCCTCCCCTCCTCCGTGTCTCTGGGTCCCGTCCCGCTTTTATCTTCCCCAGTTCGCACTCACGCACTTGTGAGGTTTCCTTCCCAGTGTACCCTGTCTCTTTCTCTTCCCAAACTCCTGTGGCTCAGTGTCCTACGACTTCAGGCCTTCTCCGTTTGAGAGATGAGTGCAGGCGAAATGTACGGTGCTCCCTACTTCTCCGCCAACTTGCCTCCCTCCCTTCCATGTTGATATTTGTTTGTAGTACGTCATAGCTTGACTTTTGTTTCCTCCATTACTGTCTCCTTTCCTGTTTAATTTATTCTTTGTCATGTCCCACTTTTTACATTCTTACTTCCTTCTGTGTACATTTTTCATCTTTTAGATATTTACTTAGTGGTTGCATTTAACATACTAAATTTATAGCATTTTATTTTGAGTTGGTACTATCTTTGCTTCAATAGCATATAAAAAGATCTACCTTATGGCTCTATCCCTCTTTCAATAGTGTTTAGTCTCACACATTACATCTTTATACATTGTATGCTTATTAATCTAGACTTATAATGATTTTACACATTTGTCTTTTAAATTATGTAAGAAATAAAAGGGAGAGTTGTGAATGTGAAGTATAATAATACTGGCTTTCATATTGACTTGTAGAGTTACCTTTACTGGAGTTCTTTATTTCTTCATGTGACTTTGAGTTACTGTGTAGTGTTCTTTTATTTCAGCCTAGAGGACTTCTGTTAGTATTTTTTCTAGGGCAGGTCCACCAGTGATGACTTCTTGCAGCTTTTGTTTACTTAGAGATGCCTTATTAACTTCTCCCTTCACTCTTCATGGATAATTTTGCTGAGTATAGGTTTCTTCATGGGCAGTTTTTCTTTTTTTTTCTTTCAGCATTTTAAAAATATTACTCTCTTCTGGCCTATTTATATCTTTTGTCCATTTTTAAGTTGTTTGAATCTTGGGGTGCCTGGGTGGCTCAGTCAGTTAAGCATCCGATTTTGGCTCAAGTCATGCTCTAGCACTTTGTGGGTTTGAGCCCCATATTGGGCTCTCTGCTGACAGCTCAGCATGGAGCCTGCTTCAGATTCTGTGTCTCCCTTTCTGTCTTCGCTTCCCCCACTCATACTGTCTGTCTTTCTGTCTCCCTCTCTCTCTCTCTCAAAATTAAAATTTTTAAAAATTTAAAAAAAAAAAATTTCCCTGATGAAACCACACTGAGATACCACCTCACACCAGTCAGAGTGGCTAAAATGAGCAAATCGGAGAACTCCAGATGCTGGCGAGGATGTGGAGAAACAGGCACCCTCCTACACTGTTGGTGGGAATGTAAACTGGTACAGCCCCTCTGGAAAACAGTGTGGAGGTTCCTCAGGAAACTAACAATAGAACTCCCCTATGACCCAGCAATAGCACTGCTAGGAATTTACCCAAGGGATACAGAAATGCTGAGGCATAGGAGCACGTGTACCCCAATGTTCATAGCAGCACTCTCCACAATAGCTAAAACATGGAAAGAGCCTAAGTGTCCATCAACAGATGAATGGATCAAGAAGATGTGGTTTATCTATACCATGGAATACTACATGGCAATGAGAAAGAATGAAATCTGGCCATGTGTAGCAACATGGATGGACCTTGAGGGTGTTATGCTGAGCGAAATAAGTCAGGCAGAGAAGGACAAATATCATATGTTTGCACGTATAGGAGGATTAGGAGGAACTTGACGGAGGAACAAGGGGGAGAAGAAGGGCGGAAATGGTGGGGGAAAGGGAGAGAGGCAAACCATGAGAGACTCTTGAATGCTGACAAAAACTGAGGACTGATGGATGTGGGGGGGAGGGGGGATGGGCATGGAGGAGGACACTTGTGGGGATGAGCACTGAGTGTTATGTGGAAACTAATTTGACAATAAACTATTTGTAAAAAAAAAAAAATTAAAATTAAATCAGTTGATTTTTGTTATTAAGCTGTAGGAGTTCTTTATATATTCTGGATCTTAACCCCTTCCCAGATAATATGATTTGCAAATAGTTCCTCCCATTCCATAGGTTTCTTTTTTCCCCTCTGTTGATTGTGTCCTTTGCTACACAGAATGTTTAAAGTTTGATGTAGTCTAATGTATCTATTTTTTCTTTTGTTGCCTGTGCTTTTGGTGTTATATTCAGGAATCATCACCAAATACAATGTCATGAAGCTTTTGTCCTATGTTTTCTTCTGAGAATTTTTAGTTTGGGCTCTTATATTTAGGTCTCTGATCCATTTAGACTTAATTTTTGTATATGGTATAACATAGCCATCCAACTTCTTTTCTTTTTGCATGTAAATATCCAGTTTTCCCAGCATTATATGTTTAAAAACTATCCTCTCCGTTTTGTATGATCTTGATAGCCACTGAAAAAAGGCATTTGACTATGTATGGCATATATTTTGGGGCTTTCTACTTTATACCATTAGTCTGTATGTCTTTATGTCAATATCAGACTTGTTCTGATTATTTTAGCTTTGAATTAAGTTTTGAATCAGGAAGGATGAAACCCCTAGCTCTGTTCATTTTCAAGACTGTTTGGGCTATTTGGAATTACATAGGGATTTTAGGATGGATTTTTCTATTCTAGAAAAAAAAAAAAAAAAAAAGAATAATTACCTTGGGGATTTTGATAGGGATTGCATTGAATCTATAGATTGTTATGGGTAACACTAGTATATTAATAATATTGTATTCCACTCCATGAAGATGGGATGTCTTCCCGTTTATTTCTGTCTTATTTAATTACTTTCAGCAGTATTTTGTAATGTTGAATATATAAGTCTTGCATTCTTGATTTAGCTTCTTCCTAAGTATTTTTTTATTTTTTATATTATTGTAAATATAATTGGTTTCTTAATTTCCTTTTTAGATTGGTCATTGTTAGTCTATGAAAATGCAACTGATTTTGCGTTTGATTTTGTATCATAAAGCTTTGGTGAATTTATTTATTCTAACAGTTTTTGTTTGTTTACGCGTGGAGTCTTGAGGGTTGCTTTCATATAAGGTATCTGCAAACAGATAATTTTACTTTTTCTTTAAAAATTTGGATACTTTAAATTTATTTTTATTTCCTAATTGTTCTGGCCAGAACTTCCAATAATCTGTTGAATATTTTCTAACATACTTATACTCTATTGATGTAAACATGATTGTTTTGATGATTTATTTATACATTACAAACGAATCCAAAAATTAATGGTTTAATATAACCACTCAATTATCTTAAAAAAATTTTTTTTTATCATGATAAGTGTGTGTCTTTATCCCCATCACTTACTTGACCCATTCCCTCACCCAGCTCCCCTTTGGTAACCATCAGTTTGTTCTCTATACTTAAGAGTCTCTTTCTTGGTTTCTCTCTTTTTTTTTTCCCCTCTGCTTATTTGTTTCTTAAATTCCACATATGAGTGAGGTCATCCATTCAATTATCTTCTATGAGTATATAGGCTGACTGGGCTCAGCTGTGTAGTTCTTCTGCTTGAAGTGATGTCATTTGGTACTGCGTTCATCTGGGGGCTTAATTTAAGCGACAGTGTCTAGGATGGTTCACTGTATGACTGGAGGCTGGTTCCTGGCTAAGAAATAAGCTGGAACTACCAACTGGAAAGCTTCCTGGTTCTTCCATGTGGTCATGTGGCTTGTTTTTAAATAGTTTTAAATAATTCTCTTTTGCTTTATCAACTGCAGATAAAAGTTTCACTTCTTTTTTGCCTTTATTCATATCTCATATCTTGTTTTTGTCTCATGAAAATGGCAGATGGGAATGGAATGGCAGATGGAATTTTTAAATATGCTTTTTTTTTTTAAACCTCTTCCTGAAACACTTAAGAGGAGGACCCTCCTGGGAAGGGGGGTGATGGGCATGGAGGAGGGTACTTGTGGAGATGAGCACTGGGTGTTATGTGGAAACTAACTTGACAATAAACTATTAAAAAAAAAAGATGAGGACCCTCCCCCTTGGTTACCCAAGTTAAGCAAGTACTCCTTACCCCTGAGTAAATCTGTAGCAAGACTCTTTTTTTATCTTTGTTTTTAAGTTTTCTTTATTGTTTGCTTATTTTTGAGAGAGGCAGAGACAGAGCACAAGTGGGGAAGGGGCAGAGAGAGAGAGGGAGACACAGAATCCAAAGCAGGCTCCAGGCTTTGTGCTGTCAGCACAGAGCCCACTATGTGGGGCTTGAACTAATGAACTGCGAGATCATGACTTGAGCCGAAGTCGAGTGCTTAACTGACTGAATCTCCAAGAGTCCCAGCAAGACTCTTTTATGGCCTGGCAAAGGCCTCCCTAACTACTCCATCCTGAAGACTGCTTTTTGGGAAGGAAATGGGTATATTTTCATAGCAATCTTGTAACTTCTTGGGAGGACCCCAGTTATACTGAGAACCCAAATCTTTTGCTTTTGAAGCACAGTGATATTAGACCTTATTGATGGCATCAGATTGATATAAATTTTGGCTGAAGATGAGAGTCCAGATCAGTGTGGGTATAACTTTTGAGGAAAGGGCCTAGAGTAGATGTCAAGGTGGCACCAGAGTCTAGACTAGAGTCTCTTTGAGTCTGCTTCCAGTATAGCAAGGAGCTGAGACTAAAAACCCCAAGATGGCCCAGTCATCAGACCGGAGTAGTCCTGATTTGGGAACAACTGAAGTTGTGGATGTAAATGTAAATGTGGAGCCCAGTTTTGGGGTCACCACTAGGAACCTGAGAGTGTGTTGTACAACTGGTAAATACACATCACTTGGACCAGCTTTTGACAGAAAGTGGCATGCTGAAGAAGCAGAAGTAATGCCAGGAGGGGGCTGATTGCACTCTTCAGGTTCCTTCCACTTGGCATCTTAAGGGAAAACAGATTTCTAAATAAACTAATCTGGATTCTTAGATATTTCAGTGAGGAAACTTCAAGAGGGAGATGCCGTATTTCCTACCAAGATGGGCAATGATGGCTAGTGATTCACTGGAAAATAAGAACATTTTTACCCTAAGGTTATGATCTTACTGAATATATAAACAATAACCAGTGAATCATGGCACATTCATCCAGGGGAATATTTATTACAATAGTGAGTATATTTATTACAAAGAATAAGACAGTTTTTTAATGTACAAGTTTGGAAAGGAATTAGAAGTATATATCAAGGAAACACAACTTTATAGGAAGATTCCCATCCAAGGAAAGTCTAAACTTACACTAACATACACACAAACACACATGCTTTTTGCTTATTTATAGATGAAGTGGATATATTCATTCTCAAAACTTCACCATGCATGCATTTCCTCTGAGAAATGAAAATGGAGTAGCTAATATGAATTTTATTTGTTATCTTCTGTATATCTAAGGTATTTTCATTTCCATATAATAGCATATATTAGCTTTATGATAAAAACAATGGATTGAAATTATTTTTTAAAAATCTGGGAATGATTAATGATTCCAAGTGCTACTATTAAAGAAACTGAGGGATGAAAGGGATCCACTAAATTTAGCAGAATGCAAGTTTTATTAAAAATTATTGCCTCTTAGTAGAAAAATAAAAACTCAGTGTAATGATTCTTCTGACAATGCCTAGCATAATTTAGTAAGTCTTAATTTAATTAAAAAATAAAGGATTCACAAATAGAACTATTGAATTTCACATATGTCTAATATTGTTTGGAAAGGAACATAACTTAATGGGATTTTAGGAAGGTTGATATTTCAATTTATGAAGGAGCATATCAAAGTAAATTTGATAGATTTTCTTGTTCATTAAGGGAGCCAACAAATAGATGCTTGAGAGAATAGACTTTTGAGGAGAAGGAATCATGGTAATAAATAAACAGTGGTATCATCTTTATAAATCCTGTGAATTAAGTACAGCAAAAATCCTATCCAAATATTTGATGTACCTTGAGGTTTAAATAGCATTATAAATTGTTGACTAAAATTTTTCAACAATGGGAAAGATTTTAAACAAACGGTACTGTGTTTATCTGTTTGATTTTCCTTGAGTCAGAAGTCACAAGCACATTTCTAAGAATCAGTCTTTGAAGGAAGACAACTTTCACCTGAGACATTTTGAACAAATAGATGGTGGTATGAAATGTTGATATAGTAGATTTTCATTATTTGTGGTAATTAAGTTCTAAAAAGTTGCCATAAGCACTGAATCAATTGATATGAAACCATTGCTCCAATACTGAAATATAGGGTTAAGTCCCTGCAAGTGTCTGGTCCTAATTTTGTCAATTTATCAATACATAAATTGCTTTTGTATGTGTTTCTGTGTCAAGAAACCTTAGTTAATGTATATTGTTGATTCATAAACATTCAACTCAAGGTAAACAGTGCTATCACATATGTCTTATCTAAGGTATGTATTTTCTTTCTTTTTTCGTTCTTAGTTTATTGTCAAGTTGACTTCCATATAACACCCAGTGCTCATCCCAGGTGCCCTCCTCCATGCCCAACTCCCCTTTCCCTCTCCCCTATCCCCATCAGCCCTCAGTTCTCAGTATTCAAGAGTCTCTTATGGTTTGCTTCCCTCCATCTCCCCAACTGTTTTTTCCCCTTCTCCTCCCCCATGGTCCTCTGTTATGTTTCTCCTGATCCACTTATAAGTGAAAACATATGGTATCTGTCCTTCTCTGCCTGACTTATTTCGCTCATCATAACACCCTCAAGTTCCATCCACGTTGCTACAAATGGCCAGATTTCATTCTTTCTCATTTCCGTGTAGTATTCCATTGTATAGATAAACCACATCTTCTTGATCCATTCATTCATCAGTTGATGGACATTTAGGCTCTTTCCGTGATTTGGCTATTGTGTATTTTCTTCATAAGGCACATCTAAAATCTTTTTGGATTTAGGAACTCTAGGTGACACTTTAGCACTGTGCATGGAGGCCATCTTAAATAGCAGATTTGCCAACAAAAAGCACAAAAATACAAACAAAGCCAAAAAATGGCACTGAACAGAACACAAGAAAGACCATTATTTACAGTATGAGAGTTGAAACAGGAAAGCAGAGTGTCACCTTTCCCAACCTCAGGTGGGAATGCACACATTGGAAAACTCAGATTTTTTGCTGTACTGGTTATGTCCCTGAATGACCACAAAAGCACTGTGGATATTGATTTGGAAGTTACAAATAAAATGTTAGTGAATAGGCATATTTGCAAAAATGAAATCTGCAAGTAATAAGGATAGACTGTATCTTCCAACCAAAACTCATGGGACAAAATACCATGACAATGTGGAGTCCAAGTTGTTCTCCTTTAATCAGAACAATTTCAGTTATATTATCTGTAAGACTCCTATTCTTAATATTTATTTTTGCATCCTTAGTCATGCCTGCTCTCAGTACAATACCTGACTACCTTTTAATTCTCTGTTGATAAAAGAATGAAATTAATCAAACTTAGGTTTGTATACATTTTCCTTTGGCAGCCATATAGCTTCCTTCCCTTTCTATCACTTTTTTGATATGAATCTATTGGTTTCCTGAATCATTGGACTTGGCCATTACGTGGCTTTTTAGGTTGCATGCACAACAGACCAGACAGACAGAGATATAAAATTTAGAAATCTAAAATTTTCATGCTTGCAGAAAGAGGTCTCTGTTTCTATCAACAACATGGGGCCTGTCAAGGAAGATAGCTTTTGTATTTTTTTTTGAACTTTGTACTTTTTTTGAACATTTGCAAACATAGAACTTGGAAAAAACTTAGAGAATAGAAATTACCTATTTTGGAGGTTACGTCCATAGACCTCACAAGTCAGACATATTGGTTAAATTCAACTCCAAGATCTTTTGATTTAGATTTATCTAGTCTCTTCATGATAAATTTCATGCAAAACTATGTGGCATCCTTAATATGTATATTTTGATGAGAAATAGCTTCTTAGTTGACCATAGATGATGTTAGATTGTGGCACAGAAGTCAACAAGAAGTGATTTTTGTAACCTTAGAAACTGAATATCTGCCTTGAGCATAGTCCCTAAACAGGATAGTCCCTAATATCATCCAGGTGCCTTTTTTTCCCTTTACTTTTTTCTTTTTTCTTTTTTTTGGGGGGGTTTTTATTTCAATTCCAGTATTGTTAACATCCAGTGTCATATTAGTTTCAGGTATATGGTGCAATGACTTAACAACTCTTTCCATCATCAGTGCTTATCATGATAAGTGTGCTCTTAATCCCCTTCATCTACTTCACCCATCCCCTCCCACTTCCCCTCTGGTAACCCTCAGTTTGTTCTCTCTAGTTAAGAGTTTGTTTCTTACTTTCTCTCTTTCCCTTTCTCTTTGCTTTGCTTCTTAAATTTCACATATGAGTTAAATCAATTGGTATTTGTCTTTCTCTGACTGACTTATTCCACTTAGCATTATATTCTCTAGCTCCATCCATGTTGTTGTAAATGGCAGCATTTCATTCTTTTTTTATGGCTGAATAATATTAATATGTGTGTGTATATATTTGCCACATCTTCTTTATTTGTTCATCTACCAATGGACATTTAGGCTGCTTCCATAATTTGGCTATTGTAGATAATACTGCAATAAACATAGGTGTGCATATTTCCTTTCAAAATAGTGCTTTTGTATTCTTTGGATAAATACCCAGCAGTACAATTACTGGATCATAGGGTAGTTCTATTTTAAATGTTTTGAGGACCCTCCATACTGTTTTCCACAGTGGCTATACCATTTGGATTACCACCAACACCAAGAGGGTTCCTTTTACTCCACAACCTCATCAACCCCTGA
Organism: Crocuta crocuta; assembly: GCF_008692635.1. Taxonomy (NCBI): domain Eukaryota; kingdom Metazoa; phylum Chordata; class Mammalia; order Carnivora; family Hyaenidae; genus Crocuta; species Crocuta crocuta. The sequence goes on from NW_027529669.1 coordinate 3,047,475, forward strand.
TATTCCTTGTGTTTTTTATTTTAGCCATTCTGACAGGTGTGAAGTGACATTGCATTGTAGTTTTGATTTGTGTTTCCCTGATGATGAATGATGTTGAACATCTTTTCATGTGTCTGTTGGGCATCTGTATGTTGTCTTTGGAGAAATGTCTGTTCATATCTCCTGCCCATTTTTAATTTGATTATTTGGTTTTGGGGTGTTGAGTTATACAAGATTTTTATATATTTTTGATACTAACCCTTTATTAAGTCATTTACAAAATCTTCTCCCATTCACTAGATTATCTTTTAGTTTTGTTGCTGTTTCTCTTACTGTCCATTAACTTTTTATTTTGATGTAGTTGCAATAGTTTATCTTTGCTTTTATTTCTCTTGCCTTAGAAGACCTATCTAGAAAAACGTTGCTATAGCTGGTATGGCTGCCTGTGCTTTCTTCTAGGATTTTTATGGTTTCAGGTCTTAACATTTAGGTCCTTAATCCATTTTGAGTTTATTTTTGTGTGTGGTATAAGTAAGTGACCCAGTTAAATTCTTTTGTATGTCGCTCTCCAGTCTTCCCAACACTATTTGTTGAAGAAACTATCCTTTTCCCATTGCATATTCTTTCCTCCTTTGTCAAAAATTAATTGATCATATAATTGTGGGTTTATTTCTGGGGTTTTTTTTCCTGTTCTATTGATCTATGTGTCTACTTTTATGCCAGAGCCATACTGGCGTGGTAACCCAATCTTTATAATATAGCTTGAAGTCTGGAGTTGTGATAACTTCTTTTTCAATACTTTTTTGGCCACTTGGGGTCTTTTATACTTCCATTCAAATTTTAGGGATAGTTTATTGTAGTTTTTTGAAAAAATATTGGTGGTATTTTTATAGGGATTGCATTAAGTGTGTAGATTGCTTTCAGTGGTATAGACATTTTAACAGTTGTTTTTGCTTCATTTCTTTGTGTCATCTTTAATTTCTTTCATCATTGTTTTATAGTTTTCAGAGGCTTTTCACCTTTTGGTTAAATTTACTCCTAGGTATTTTATTATTTTTGGTGCAATTGTAAATGGATTTATTTTCTTAATTTCTCTTTGTGCTGCTTCATTATTAGTGTATAGAAATGCAGCAGATTTCTATATATTGATTTTGAATCTTGTAACTTTACTGAAGTTTTATTTATCAGTTCTAGTACTTTTTTTAGTGAAGTCTTTAAAGTTTTTTATATCAACTATCATGTCATTCGCAAATAGTGAATGTTTTACTTCTTCTATACCGATTTGGATGCCTTTTATTTCTTTTTGTTGTCTGATTATTGTGGTAAGGACTTTCCTATATTGAAGAAAAGTGAGAGTGGACATCCTTGTCTAGTTTCTGATATTAGGGGTAAAGCTGTCCGTTTTCACCACTGAGTATGATGCTAGCTGTGGGTTTCTCATATATGGCCTTTATTATGTTGAGCTGTGTTCCCTCTAACTCTAATTTGTTGAGGGTTTTTTAAAATCATAAATGTATATTATACTTTGTCAGATGCTTTTTCTACATCTGTTGAACTGAGCATATGTTTTTTATCCTTTCTATTATTGATGTGATGTATCAAATTGATTGTTTTGCAGATATTGAACCACTCTTGCATCCTGGAATAAATCCCACTTGATCATGGTTATGATTTTTTAATGTATTGTTGAATTTGGTTTCCTAGTATTTTGTTGAGGGTTTTTGATTCTACATTCATCAGAGATGGCTGGTCTTTAGCTCTCTCTTTTAGTAGTTTCTTTATCTGGTTTTGGAATCAGAGTAATGCTGACCTTATAGAATGTATTTGGAAGTTTTCCTTCACAATTTACAATTGTTAGACCTTGTGGGATTGTTCCTTTTTATTATTATTAGTTTCCTTATTTGTTTCTTGTTACAGTCTTTGTTTTAAAGTCTATTTTGTTTGATGTAAGTATTGCTACTCTGGTTTTCTTTTGACATCCATTTGTGTGATAAATGTTACTCTATCCCCTCATTTTCAATCTGCAGGTGTCTTTAAGTCTGAAATGAATCTGTTGTAAGCAACATAAATGGGTCTTGTTTTTGTTTTTGTTTTTGTCCCCTAGTCTATCACCCTATGTGTTTCGGTTGGAGCCTTTAATATATTTAAATTCAAAGTAATTATTGATAGACATATATTTAATGACATTTTGCTACTTGTTTTGTGGTTTTTTGGGGGCGGGTTTGGTAGTTTTTCTCTGATCCTTTCTTCTCTTCCTCTCTTTCATGATTTGCACCCAGGTTTCTTTTTGATCCATCAATTGCCCTTTGCTGAAGAGGAGATAATTAAACTCTTTATTCAAAAATGGGGGAGAAAAAAAAGAAAAGAAAACCGAGCCTTATTTTGAAGACTGAAACACCAGCCAGCAAAGGGGAATTTTGGATAGCTTTCTTCTATCATCAAGCTTCTTTACTTCATGCTTTATAAATGGCCCAAAATGTGGGGAATTTTTATGTGCAAGTTTTAAAGAATAGGTGATGAACAAGACAATGCTCCCAAGACTATAAACCTCCTCACTAGAGAGGTTCATAAAATTTGACAGATGGTAGTTTAGAACAGAACCTCGTTGGAAATAATTTAGCCTCTGATGTGGGAACATATGCTATTTTAAAGGAAGAATATTGTGCTTATATCTCGTCCAACCTCTCTGGGATCCTTAATATCATGAAAATGACCCAAGAAGCAAATACTAGAGAAATCACACATACACTTATGGTATATGGTTAATCACCCCTTTTCTGGGCTGTGGTTTCTTCAGATTGGGGCTGGGATATCCTCGTGGCTTACTGTGAGCATTCTCGGCTCCCGGTTGAGAACTGTACTACATACAAAGCCTGACCATAATCCTTCTCTTAGTATTTGTGTGCTGTGCTCCATTCTTTCATCTCCACAGTCTTAAATGCTGGTGCAGAATGCTGTCCCCCAGTCACTGTCTGACCCAGTGATCTAAAACGTGAATACAGGAAAATCTAATTCTTCTTAAAAGTTGAAATGGCCATCCACTAAAACTTCATGTGCAGTCATGACAATTCACACAGCAGTGAAATTTCACTTGCTCTTGTTCTCTGTTTAATGGTGTATTATTCAGGTTAGCCCAAAGAGTAACCACAAGGGAATCTGAGAACAGAAACCATCTGCAAGGACAGAGCTAAGTGTATAGTAATAGGATTTTACTAACCCAGGAAAGTCTTGCCTGGGAAGATAAAGATGACAATGACTTTATTGTTTGCTTCGGGAACTTACTACAAATCTATTACCCAAAGAATAGGCTACTCCTCAAGCTTTTATGAGAGGAAATAATTCCTCTTAAGGAGGACAGGTAGTTCAACTAAGGCCTATCAAACAACTTCTCCTCTTTAAGACTTTTTTCCAAAACCTGCCCTGGCTGGGTCTACCAATTCTAAGCTCTTATGCCACATAATTGCTCCATCCGCTTCAGTCCTCACAATGGAAGACTCACCCATCTTGTCTTTCTCCCATCTACCCTTCTAGACAGGAAGAAGATTCTGTCTTTGCTTCCTTTACTAAAGGTAAGAAAAAAATCCCATCTCTGCTTAATCAGCAGGATTTATTTTGTTGGTATTTTTGGAGAGTTGGCAGTAAACAGCTTGCAAATGAGAAATGGAGACACACGGAGAAATTTACGGAATACCACACCGCTATTAAGGATTATTTAACAGGCTGTAGAAAGGTAGATCCAGGCAGTAGATTAATTTTGTTTGGTTTATAGTGCTAACTCAAATAATTCTTTAAAAAATTGGATTAGTAGCTAACATTTAAAAAATTGAAATTTCATATAAAATCTGAATTTCTGGCTTTTTAAAAGTACTGAATTTGGTGAAGCTGGGTCTGCTTTTTACTATGTAGTAATAATTGTTAGGTGCTTCAGATGTAGTGCACTTTTATTGGTTTATCACAGTCCCTGCCATTTGCTATTGTTTACATCTGGCTAGCTCATAAACTTCAGGGGTCAAGTAGTAAATATTTTTGGCTTTGAGGACCATATGGTCACTGTCTCATCTACTCAACTCTGCTATTGTAGCAGGAAAACAGCAATAGATAATCCATAGATGAATGAGTGTGGCTGTGTTCCAGTAAAGCTTTATTTACAAAAACAAGTCTGAAGGCATAATTTGTCACCTGAGTTGTTTAATATGCCTAGCCACAGGTGGCACTTACCTTTGCAACCATTTATGAAAGAACCAATTCTGGTCTGGCTTCTTGGAAGTGCCTATGGATTCTGAGGAGGAAAAGGCTGCAAAGTAAAACTAACAAAATGTATCAGAAAGGTTTGAAACAAATTTGTTGTTGGACTTCTCTCTCCTAAAAGAAAGAAAGAAAACCCAAGAAAGAAAAGCTGTTGTCCTAGTGGCTTAAGAGAAAGAGGAGCACAAGAGGTCAGAATGGATTCGTCTTTCTGTATTGGTGATGTGGTCCAGCTGTTTAAGGAACATTCAGGTTGCATCTGTAAATGTTGGGGACACACCAGCAGCTGGTTACTTCTAAATATGCATGAGAAAATATAAATTTGTTTAAAATTAATGTTAAATTTTCATGGAGTTAGAAAAATAGACTTGCTTTAAATAGACTTTCTTGGCACATATATATTATAATTATATTTGTAAAACTTCAATTTGCAATGACTGTTTTAGCAGCTAATTTAGGACCCAAAGAAATACCAACTATTATTTGAAAAATAACTATATTTTGATACTTTGTTTAAAATCAATATATATCTATAGCTAGCTAGCTAGCTAGCTATATAATTATTGTTATTCTAGAAAATATTATATTACAGGATTCTTTGAGATTTACCTAAATGAAATAGAAATCTGGATTGTGAACCTGAAAATACAAACTTTTAAAAACTCATTAATTAGTACTTAACTAATGCACTCTTTGGAAAATTCCCAGACCTGTTTAATGAAATCAATATTGGCTATGTATGAAAGTAACTTGGCGGGGGAATGTTTGCATGTTTACACATCTATGGTACATTTGTCTTTCATTGCGTCGACAATTCTGTGGTATTTTCCTTGGCTGCATTGCCAGTCTTAAAAAAGAGGTACATTTTTTGCTGCCTTATTTTCTTTACCAATTTCCCTCTTAAGCTCCTGAAAAGTAGTTTGTATTCCTACTTTTCTATTAAGACTCTTCTAAAGAAGGTCATTTTCTAGACTTATTTACACATTTATTTTTAAAATTCTCACTTTCCTGGACATCTCTGCAGTGTCCTTGAAGTTTTTGCCACCTTCACCTCTTACAACCAATGTGCTGTCATTATTATTTTATCATTTCAATGTCTCTTTCTGTGGACTCTGTTCTTTCTCCTACAATCTAGCTGAGTGAGTATTCCTCAAGTGTTTCTCTTGCTCTTGTCCTTGGAAATATCAAAGATTTCAAGCACTCTATATTGATAAGACTATCCTTTTGCATAGACTATGCTCCTGTATTTCAGGTTCTTGGAAAATTCCATTACTATTGTTATGGAAGACTGTTTGGTTAAAGTCCCTCTATTGTGCCAGATACCAGTCATATGACATCTCTCCAACCCTTTAATTTTTTTACGGGAATGGTGGATATTGAAATTAGGTCCTTGGTTCCTAAACAAGATAGTAAAAATATTGATATAGCCCTTTTATTTGCATGATATTTGCATGTTTGCACTGTAGGGATAAATATAAATTACCTGGTTGAAATTATTTTGTTTTGAGACCTTGCTGTTTATAATATATTGGTTTATCAAGGGTCTACTAGGATTAGGTTTTAGCTAAAGATGCTTTTCCCCCCTCTTCTGAAAAGGTTATAAAGGCAAGCATGACAACTTTTGGAGCACATGACCTAGAAATTCCTGCCTAGTCTCAGATACAGGCTGCAGGAATAGCCTTTTGTTAAGCCTCCAGTTTAGAATGTAGGTAGTTCAGGACTGTAGAAGTATTCAATTTCAGTCAGGAGGTGACAGCAATGTGAAATAGTTTTTACATTGTGTTTAATAGGGAATGATAAAGCTTTCTGCATTGCATTTAATAGGGAATAAAAAGGCATGTCAATTTAAAAGGTTAAAATCTGAAAACTTTTTCAGTGGAACCAAAAGAATGTGAATTTTGTCTAGCTCACTAGAGAGGACACTCCTCCCTAATTTGGTCGAAAATCTAAAATAGATGCATTGCCAGAATCACAGTCTCATCATATATAAAATCTATATAAAAACACTCTAGAAATATTTTTTTTCCAAAAACATTTCTACATCACTTCTCCCTGGCTATAGCACTGCCATTCTTTCCTAAACAAAGTGTGAATAGTAATAGGAACAAGAACAATGAGCACTTAATAAAGTCCTGTTCTTTTCCAAACACTGTTATAAGTGGTTAATTCACACTTTTGAGGTAGGGACTATTTTTATCCCTGTTCTACAAATGTCATTTAAGTTGAAGTGATATGCCCTAAATGACACATGTATAAATGATGGAGCTGAGATATGAACCCATCCAGATTTACTCCAGACACATGCTTGCCAGTCTGTTTGTTACATGAATTCTTAAAACTGGAAATCACCTTGGAAGACCACTTAGTGAATTGGAAAGATCATGTGGGAAGACATACTGCCTTGGTCCACTTGAGTAAAAATCTATCTCCATCACTCTCACAGTGTCTGACTTCAAGTTAACCTCCGTAAACTTCAGGTTCATTATCTATTAACTACAACTAATTATCCTAGCTTTAAGTTCACATTAATTAGGCAATATTTTTTTAAGTACTTGGTTAAAAAAAAAAGTAGTTGAAATATAGCCACTTAACCAATGTTAGTTTCCTTCATACCCTATAACTCTGGTATCTTAGTAGTTGCCAAGTTTTGTTGAATACATATTTAAAATTTATTTCATATCAGTTTATTCTTTTCAATCCTTATCCTGCCACATATAAAATAAAAGCCATCTTTTTTTTAAAAAAAATTTTTAATGTTTATTTATTTTTAAGAGAGAGAGAGACAGAGTGCAAGTGGGGGAGGAGCAGAGAGAGAGAGGGAGACACAGAAACTGAAGCAGGCTCCAGGCTCGGAGCTATCAGCACAGAGCCCGACGAGGGACTTGAACCCACGAACCATGAGATCATGACCTGAGCCGAAGTCAGAGGCTTAACCGACTGAGCCACCCAGGTGCCCCAATAAAAGCCATCTTTTAATGGCTCTACATTCTGGACAATACAGGCTCCATATTCTGGCATCTGATTTTCCACATTGTCTGGTCTTCAGTTATTTCACCAACCTTACTTTGTATGGCTCCACAGGGAACCCTCCATTCCATTTGGGCTGGTCTTTCTTTCCACCATTGTCTGAGTGTGCTTTTCTTATTTCTACCTCAGTGCCTTGTTTATGTTGTGGCCCGTGTTTTCTGCATCCTAAAAACAGTAGTGTATACAGGAGGTTAAGGAGAAAGAAGAATGTTTTTCTCTCACTTTCTAGTTATAAATCCCTTTGTTGAGGGAGTTCCTGCTATTGTCTTGGATTTTAGAAGAAAAGCCACTGAGAATGTTGAATCAACCAAGGTGTTAATTGGGTTTTGATATCTGTTCAACAAATTGGTTCTATTTTTCACATTTGAATCTATAGATCTTCAGCTTAAGGTCATTTACACAAAACTATCATAGAAGGGAAGAGAATGGCAGAGTAGAATCCCAAACTGTATCCTTATTCCCCTTAATTTTACTTTTAAGGTGAATATACAGAAACATACAGAAAAATATGGGAGTAGCTTATAATAGAAAATAAAGTAATACAACTGTATTTAAAAATAATTCCAGGGTCACCTGGGTGGCTCAGTCAGTTGAGCGTCCAGTGATGATCTTGCAGTCTGTGAGTTTGAGCCCCGCGTTGACAGCTCAGAGCCCAGAGCCTGCTTTGGATTTTGTGTCTCCCACTCTTTCTGCCTTTCACTCATGCGCGTGCTCTCTCTCTCCCTCTCAAAAATAAACAAACATTAAATTAAAAAAAATAATTCCACAATTCCAGTTTGACAAATTGAGGTGTGCCTTCCTCTCAGTAAAATGAATGAACATTGTTTCTGGCTTGCTGTGATATGAACGATGAGGGGGTGGTGGTACTGGTGGCCATGTCGTGGTAGCAATGGCTCCTAAAGATATCAGACTGTACAAAGTGTGCACAGTTGTGGCTTTAGTATTATTCAGAAGTTGTGGAAAATTTGGGAATTAACTAAATTTTGATCAGTCTAATCATATTTTGCATTTTTTTGGGAATACTTAAGATATCAAGGCATTCAAATGTAATCTCTTTCAAAGGGCAGCCTTTTAATAAAGCAGTCATTGTGTAGAATTTTATATGCACAAATCTATTGGCTCTGCTCCAAGAAAGTTACTGTAGTTCAAAAATCTGTCACTTTTTTCAGTGATGCCAAATTGCAACCTTGGCCACTTTCAGAAAGAAAGTGTACTTGAACCTGGGCAAGCTTCTCCCCACAAGTGGAGAGGCTATAAACAATCAATATATTCCTAGTGGAAACATCATCACCTTCAGTGACCCAGGGTGAAGCAAACATTTATCATTTAGGCTTTTCCCCTCTTCCAGTTCCTTCTTTCCTTGTATTTCAAGGCAGAATAATATTACCTATACTTTCGGGGTTGCCTGAGGTCAGCTAAGCATCTGACTTCAGCTCAGGTCATGATCTCACACTTTGTGAGTTCCAGCCCTGTGTTGGGCTCTGTGCTGACAGTACAAAGCCTGGAGCCTGCTTCAGATTCTGTGTCTCCCTTCTCTCTCTGCCCCTCCTCTGCTTGCACTCTGTCTCTCTCTCAAAAATAACCATTAAAAAAAACCTTAGTAATAAAAATATTACCTATACTTTCAGATTGCTAGGTATGACAGAATCTGGCAAAAGGGAAACTGAGTATTTGGTAATTATGTCAACTTCAAAGTCAAAAATTTATAGCAAAGGAGTATGAAATCAAGCCTCCTATCCCGCTCCCACTTTAAAGCTGGAATTAATATTGGTATTTCTGCAAGCACAAGTACTGAGAATATGGATTACAGAAAATGATGTCTGAGATGAAGGTTTTATACTTGAAGAATACAACTGCTACTAGCAACCATGGAAGGACCATACATACATTTTTAAAGTCATTCGGTTAATGTAGTGTAGGCATGGCTGCTGTGAGACTGTGAACTAGTCAAGTTTGAGAGGCAGAAGAGGCCTCAAGTCCTTGGACCAGAGTCTTAAGTCCTGATCCCAACACATCATAACTGCAGGTCTATTGGACAAGTTCTTATGCTTCTTTAAGCCTCAAGTTTCTGAGGGGATAATAAGATTGCATGCGTTACAGGGTTATGGCGAATATTTAAATGGTATTATATGTAGACAGTATTTTATAAACTGTAAGGTATATTATTTAGATTTTTCATGAATAAAATGGCTTGAGTCATTTTAGGTACACCATCTCCAAGTGGCAGTAAACGTCTTGATTACGTTTGTAATCTGTTGCCTAGAAAAGAATCTCTCACTTGCTCCTTTCCTTCTTCCAGCTCATCCCTTACCCTGCTACCAGGGTGGTGTTTCTTTCCTCCTTCTTCTCATCCTTCCTTCCCTTCTGACCATCTCCTCCTCCTCCTAATATAAATGCATAGTTAAAGAGAATAATACAATGAACATTTGTGTTCCCCTATTTAGTTTTATCAAGTCTTAACTTTTCACTGTACTTTTTTTCTGGATTTCAAATGAAATGAAGCCTTTTCATTGAAGGCTTTTGTATACCTTTCCTGGATCCCTTTCTCTTCCCTTTGTCCAGAGGTAAATATATCATGTTCTGGTTAAGAGCAGGGTTAAAATTACAGCATTCTCATTTCCTAGCTATGTAACAAGGACAGTTTACTTAATTTCTCTGTGCCTCAATTTCCTTACCTGTAAACTTGAAATAATAATCGTGTATATCTTGTAAAGTTGCTATAGTGATTGAATGATAGAATTAAATATCTGTAAATCACATGAAGCAGTGCATGACACTGATTCAGCTCTCAAAAAAAGAAAGGTACAACTATTTACTGATAATATTATAATTAGCTGATATGGTACAGGTACTATGAATCTTGGTGTTTATCATTTCTATGCATGTTTTTATAAGCCATTACATATTTGACCTACACTGTAATGATATGCATGTTTTAAAACTTTGCATAACTGGTATCACATATACGTATCATTTTATAGTGTGCTTATTATACAACATTAGGTTTTTGAGATTTATCCATGTAGTTAAATGCGTTTTCAGTTCATTTGTTTTAACTGTGTTACAGTGCTTTGGACATTGTATAAATGCAGCACAATTTATATGTTGTCCTCTAATTTGTTTGCTGATACAAAAGGCTAGCATTTGTTGCCAAGCCTTTATTCTATGTTTGAAATTTTCTTAGGGACTATACTCACAAGTGTATATGATGGGTAAGGGGATGCATATAGCTTCAACTTTGCTAGTGTGACCAACTTGTCCTTAATGGTAGTTGTACCAACATTCATTCCAAGCAAGCATTCACTCCATGTGTGGGGCAATTGTTTGACTTTTAAAATTTTGTCCATTAGAATGGGTATGAGATGTATTTCATTGTGGTTTTAATTTGCATTTACCAAATTACCAGTGAAGATGAGAGTCTTTTTAAATGTTTATTGGTCATTTAGGTGTCCTATTCTGTGAATTGCCTATTCAAATCCTTTGTCCATTTGTCTCTTGGGTTTTCTTCTTACTGATTCGTAGTTCTTTATAATTCTGGATACTAGTTTATTATTTTATGTTTGTTTATTTATTTATTAAATAGAGAGACAGACAGAAAATCTCATGTAGACTCCACACTGTCAGTGCAGACCCCGACATGGAGCTCAATCCCACTAACTGTGAGATCATGACCTGTGCGGAAATGAAGAGACAGTTGGACGCTTAACCAACTGAGCCATTCAGGTACCCCTGGATACTAGTTCTTTGTCAGTTATCTGTATCTCAGATATATCTCACAGTCTCTGCTTTATCTTTTAGTTTAATTTTTGGTGTTTTTGTTTGAACAGAAGTTTGATATTATAATGTAGTCAAATAAATCAGTCGTTTTTCTTAAAAAATAGTATTTTTTCCTGAGATGTTAAATGTGGTCTCCTACATATTCTTTGGACATTTAAAGCTTTTGCTTTTCCTACTTAGATCTTTATCTGGGATGTATTTTTGTTTAAATATTAATGGGAATCCAATTTCTTCCTTTCCTATTTGATTAAACCAGTTGTTCGGTCTATTAAAAAATATACATTTTCTTCCCAAATACTCTAAAGCACAGTTATGATGATGATGCTATGAAATATATTTGACATATAATATATACACATATGTATATATCAATATATATAGTATATATACATACATATGTGCATATATATGTATATATGTGTGTAGATATATTCATGGAACCTAACCATATCATATTTTTAAAATTCTTCACTGGCTTCCTTCTTGTTAGACAAAATTTCCCAGCAGTGGAAGTTAAGTTCCTCCATTTGTTTCCTTTTTACTTATACTTCATAAACTCTTGTCATATACTTCAGTTGGAAAAAAAACAAAAACAAAAACCAACAGCCTGTAGGTCTTGAATGTGTCTTGCTGTTTTATACTTCTAAACCTATTTGCATGCCATTCCCATGCCTGGAGTGCTTGATCCTTGGCATATTGTACACTGAGCATATTCCTGTCTATTTTTGGAGTCTTGGTTCAAGTCTCTCTTCTCTCTGAAACCCACTTACGAAGCTTTATTGATTTCTCCCTTTACACTTAGCAAGTTGTCAGTGCAATTACTTTTTTTTAACCTACCACTCACAGGTATACATACATAACGCTGTTCAGTCCCAGAGATTGTCTTGAGTTGGGAGTGCCCTGGGACCTCGTACATGCCTCCATAAAAGCCTACATGTACAGTGAGTATTGTAACTATTTACTTGTCAATCCTCCTCCTATACCGGGAGCACTTTTATTCCTAAATCCCAGGACTCAGCACTGTGCTTGATACCTAATAAGTACTCATTAATGTTTGTTCAACGAATAAATAAATGTATTTTAAGGGCTTTGCATTAAGATATGCGAAATGTCCTTCGGATGCTATTTCCTTAGCTGCATTACAGGGGATTCAAAGTTCCATTATTTGACCTTAAAACTGCAGGATTTACAGCTTATACTAGATTCTCTTGAGAAATAACATCAGATACAAATTGGAATTTAAGCTCTGAGATCATTTTGTCTGGCTACTTTATAAAGTATCAGGTGAGGCAAGTTAATGATTAAGCATTTTAATAAAGCAGAAGTGAAGCTTTACAACATGGGAAGGTTGCCTAATAAATTTGGCAGATATTCTTAATCTCCATAGCCAAAGTTTGCATGTACAGTCAGAGAGCTTATAGCATTAATGAATTTGGCTACCAGGTTTCTAGCTAGTCATCTGCTGCAACGAGATTGTTAGTTTGTGTGTGTTTGTTTTTTGTTGTTGTTTTGAGCAAGACAGAACAAAGACAAAAAGCTGAAACTCCAGGAAAAGATACATTGGTAGTACCATATGAAAAATCATAAATACTATGTGTATAACACCGAAGGAATTTCCCAGCTCTGATCTTCAACTTCTTCATCAAATGAAATGAAGAACCTAGATTTATTAGTCTCTAGCATTCTCTATTTTAAAATATACTTTTAGCATGGAGAGGATTATTTTGGGTGAATTTCCTGACCCTATGATGTTTATGCATAATTTGAATGACCACCTGGGGACTCAAGCCATGTAGTAGGGATTCAGACTTAAATGATTTGTTGAAATCTCTCTTCTCCTTTGAAAGGGGACAGAAGTTGGAGTAGTGTAGGAAAAAAGCAAATAGCAGCTACTTAAAACAGTCTCTGGGAGGGTCAACAGAACTGTCATCAATTATTTAGGACTTCAGACTATACCCAAAGTATAATTCGGTGAAGCTATCACTCACTTACTTAGTGTCCTAGAAGTCCAGAGCTCTCGAATTATAAGGAAGCCTTTTCATAAGTGCATGCATGACCTTCTGAACATAAGAGTCATCGTCTACTTGAGATTATATGCATAAACCTGGGCCAAAAAGGCAAATAAGAACTAAGTGGACGTTCAATAGTGAGACACTGTGGGGAACAGAGGACCAAGCATATATAAAGAAATGAATGACTTTGAATGCACTATAGGCATTTTTCCCCTTTGTATGTGGTGAAGGGGAAAATGTTGGTGGAAGAAATATATTTCCATCTCTGTAACTGAATTTGATATCAGATTGAAAAGATACATATACCTTAACACTTAGGTTGGTCTGTTGGACCACAAAAAATGCTATTGAGAAACTGCATCTGAGAGAATTCCTGTACAAGGGAATTATTGAAGGAGTGTTCACAGGAGAAGGGGAATAAGGGAAGCAGGGAAAGGAGGGGCAAAATGATTTCAGCAAGAATATGTTATCAGCTGGAGACTAGTTTCCATTTGATCCCTTGGGGGAAATCTGGAGCACAAATTGTACCTGAAAGTGTGTTCCATCATGAGGCAAGGAGTATAGCCTTTTGCTTGCACCCAGTTAGTGATTGGCCAAGATTTGTAGATATATGCAGAATGTATCAAGAAGGCAGTTCACCTTTGGACAAAGGTAAACCTCCAGAGAAGAGAGAAGCTATAAATTGTCATCAGCCAGCATTTACAGCAGCCAAGGCTTGGGTGCACCAGCTAGTAAAGGGGATTTTGGTGGGGTCTCAGTAGCATCCATTTCTCTGACTAGTCTTTCCTAGTGATCATTGCATATTTCATGCTATAGTCCTACGTATATAACCCTATATATAATTTAGTTCTTGTCACAAAATTGTGGATCTGTTCAATTATGCCTCTGCTATCGACTGTGATAGCCTTACATAAGAAAACGTGCTATTTCAATCTTGTGCCCCAGAATTTAACACAAGTGTTCTTTTTTGGGGAAAAATATTTTCTTTCTTATTTGTTCTCCCAGCAATTCCAAATTCCTAGAATTATGTTAATTTTCACCTCAAATTTTAAATCCTTAAAGATGTCTGTCCTGTAAACTCTCAGAACTTGAGTAGATAACTTTACTTGTAATGTTTCACATTTTATTTTTTTAACTCTTAGCTGTAGTTCACTGTATTAAAATAGATATTAACTGTATCCCATGGCAACCATTAAAAATAAACATGGATTTTCTTTTTTTTTTACATCCCATCCGTTATTGAGCACTTGGTAAAGTACCAAGATTCCAGTAGGTTTTCATGTGCTCTGATGTCACGCAAAACTCTGGCCTACTTGTTTACCATATGGAATTCATGCCAGATTCTTCTGATATTACTGGAACGTATAATTGAGATGTATCTGCCCTATTGCCAACATTTTAACATGAACTCATTTTAAAGTCAGGCAGGAGCTGGTCTTTTCCGTCTGGTGCCTCATAAACCACCATATCAAAACTGAACCAACTAATTAGGGCCATAATTTATATATGGCCAACTAAAGAGTTGTTAATGGCTCGTAACATATTTGTCAGCTCTAAGAACAGTTCAGTGAGAACCAGATGGCCCATAGTATTCCCCTTTTGTTGGCTCAACCTACCTCAGTTCTGCAGCTCACAGTCAAAATTAGCTCCTTTTAGTCCTATAAAACATTTTTTAAAATTATAATTTTATTTCATTTTCATATCATTTTTCAACATAATGACATGAACTGTAAAGTGGGAGCCAGATAGTCAGATAATGTGATTCTCCTCCTTATCAGAATATCCATGCAGAGACCTTTTTAAAAGAAAGGTGATCGGTTATTTTGGACTTGGTAATGTACACACACAAAAAATTAAAAAACCTTAAAAATGGCCAAATATGAATTTTCAACATATACGAGGAGAAATATAAATCACTGATAGGTACATAAAAACAGCTTTGCCAATATCTGCAGATATTTTATTCATGAAAATTGGGAGCATGCACTTAATGCTATTTTGCAATAATTTTTCTAGGTCACTGAATAGTCTGTCACCAAAAAATGGCAAATTTTTTCCCGACCAATTAACTGCATCATGTTTGTTGCTTTGTTGTTCATGTTCATTAAAATGAAATATTTGATGCAAGAAATGCCCATCATTAGTTGGTATTAATAGTAGGTATCATTTATCAAATCCTTCTTGTGTGACAGATATTATACTTTGTGTTTATACAAACATTATTTTACATAATCCATATAACCACATTGTTTTACACATAAGAAAAATAAGGCTTGTTTATTTAAGCTTTATAAGGCTTGTAAGAAAAACGATGTTGTTCTAAGATTTTTCAGAACTGACATAGTTGAAAATGCTGGAGCTTGGATTTTAAACTCTGATTTGTCTGCTTTCAAACCCCCTACCCCTTGTTAGACACTATGTTCTCTCCCTAATTTGAAGGGGAGGGGTGATTGCTTTTTGTCACGTTCCTGTGACGAGCTTATGGCCAGGTGCTGAGAGAGAAGAAAATGAGTCCTTTGACTACTGTTAGCTGGGCTGTGGTGTTCTTCTAGTGAACATAAATAATTTCACAGAGCTCAGTATCAGACAAGGTCACTTTGTGACCATGATGGAACAAGTCAAAACAATACCACTCTGTAATTTGAGGCACAAAAACAAGAACACAACAACGATCAAACATCTCCGTCCCACAGCTAATAGGAGTGACTGCTGCTTCTGTGTGGTTAGCCCTGCTCCATTCCTCTTCCCTTTTAGATAAAGAATGTTAAAATACTGTCATGGTTAATTTTATGTGTCATCTTCACTGGCCACGAGTGCCCAGATTAGATATTATTTCTGGGTATGTCTGTGAGGATGTTTATAGATGAGATCAGCATCTGGACTGGTGGACACTGTAAAGCAGACTGACCTCGCCAGTATGGGTGGACACCATCCAGTCTCTTGAGGGCATGAATACAGCGAAAGTCAGAAGAAGGCAAAATTTGCCCTTGTTTCCCCTGCCTCACTGGTTAAGCCGGGTTATCTCATCTCCTCTCATCTCATTTCATCCTTTCCTACCCTTGGGTTTGGATTTACACCTGTGGTTCACCGGTTACCAGGACGTTAGCTTAAAACATAATCATTCCACCAGCTTTTCTGGGTCTCTAGGTTGCAGACAATAAATTGTGGGACTTCTTGGCCCCCACAACATTGTGACCCAATTCCTTGTAATAAATCTCCTTGTGTCTATTTCTACCTATCATCTATAGATGTTTTATGTACGTATACATAATGTACATATACATTATATATATGTATGTGTGTGTATATATATGTATATATATTTCCTACTGGTTTTATTTCTTGGGAGAACTTTTTCTGATCAGAATTCTTCCCCACTTTCTGGCAGTAGGCACCACACTGTCTTAAACCCTCCCCCAAATTACCTAACACATGTAAAATGCTACAACCCCTCCCCAATACTCTTTCAGATATACCCATGGAGTGCTCCTTCTGGTTGCAATGAGCCAGTAAAACCAGCTTTCTTAATTGCAAATGTATTGTTTTGTCCTTGGTGGGAGAGCACTGAAAAGTTCCTTCTCTAAGAAACCCTTGAATTCAGGTATTGCTTTGATACAGTTTGATTAATTCTCAAGGAAAGAGTTTTGGTTTGAACAGGGGCTTCCCAATTTTTTTTCTGTAAAGGGCCAGATGTTATTTTCATCTTTGCAAAATCTTTTTTGCAAATATTCATCTCTGCCATTAGAGCACAAAAGCAGCATAGTTAATATTTAAACAAAGAAGTGAGGCTGCATTTGGTTTGCTAGACACGTTTTTGGAACCCTGGGTTTGACTGGCTTGATTCGGTCGACTTGAGAATCACATTGGCTTGTTTTTCCTGAATAGCTTTCCTTTAAGTTACCTTTGTTTCCTTAACTAGAACATGATTACTCTGTAAAAACTTCTCCCCTTATGGCTATCATATAAAAATGCCCTTTTTATAGAACTCTATATTATATAAGGTCTATAGAATAACCTTTACACATTTGCGTGGATCTATAGTATTCCCTGGAAAATGGATCAGTGTAGTCATTCAATTAAAAAGATATTTTCTGGATTGCCTTGGGTGGCTCAGTCAGTAAGTGTCTGACTTCGGCTCAGGTCATGATCTCACAGCTTGTGAATACAAGACTTGCGTCAGGCTCTGTGCTGACAGCTCGGAGCCTAGAGTCTGCTTCAGATTCTGTGTTTCCCTCTCTCCCTGTCCCTCCCCTGCTTACACTCTGTCTCTTTCTCTCTCTAAAATAAATAAACAATAAAAAAATAAAAAGACATTTCCTAAACCAGAGCTGTGTACTGTGTACTCTTTTAGGCATAGAAGTAGATAATCATCTCCCTTTAGGAGCTTACAGAATAGCTGAAAAGTCAGCCACATAGATAATCACAGAGAATGAATTATAAAAGTATATAAACTTAAACCAAGTGCTCAGAAGGACCATGAAAGAAATGAATGATTCTTTTAGACTAAGCATAAGGGAGAAATTTAGAAATTTGCAGGTTTTGTAACCAGAGAGATTTGAGTTCTGGCTAAACCTTGACTCAGCTACTGATTTGCTGTGAAT
This sequence comes from Crocuta crocuta, assembly GCF_008692635.1. Classification (NCBI taxonomy): domain Eukaryota; kingdom Metazoa; phylum Chordata; class Mammalia; order Carnivora; family Hyaenidae; genus Crocuta; species Crocuta crocuta. The sequence goes on from NW_027529669.1 coordinate 3,065,116, forward strand.
TTGGGCAATTTATTTAATCTGCCTCTTATTCCTCTTATTTAATCTCTCTCTTAATCCTCTGTTTAATGGTGTTAATCCACACTTCAGAATATTGTTATAAGAATTAGAAGTGGTGAACACAAGGCCACCTACTGTAACACTCAGCAAGGAATTATGGTAGACATTACTACTGTTCACTAGTATTCCATTATCTTCACTTGAAATACATAGAATTGTTCTTCCCCATTCCTTTGAAGTTAAGCCTAGCCATACGGCTTTCTATATATAGCCAGTGAATGTTGTGGGAGTAACACATATCACTTCTGAATGGAAGTATTAATTCGATGTGCTCTTCCTCTTAGTATGATATGAAAGCTGTACTCATATGGAGGTACCATAAAATCAAAGCAACCTGGAGTATAAGCCAATACTTAGGGAGAAATCCATACCTGCAGATGATTTTATACCAGTGAAAAAATGAATTTTTATTGTTAAGCTTTTAGGATCATTGATTGGGGGAGCTTATTCTAGCCTATACTGGCTAATACAATAGTAGGTACTTTAAAAATGGCACTTATTATTAGGCAGAAATGCAGGAGAGGGAGGAATAGAGGAAAAGAATGAGAACTTGAATTCACACCAAAATTGAATCAGAATTAAAAGGGAGCAGATTAGAGAAAAATATTTGTTCTTTGACTCCTTCTCCATGGAAAAGTTAGGAAAGAATTTAAGGAAGTACTACGTTTCATGGTATATATTTATTTCAAGTGACTTAGAAATTTAAATAAGGTCTATTTGGTTAAATATTTGAGAAAGTAAGACTTGAAATATCATAGAGAATGTTTAAACCAACACTGGTTATCAGAAATACAGCACAAGTCACAAAGGTGAGCCAGTTATGTAATTTTAAATTTTTAGTAGCCACAAATAAAAAATAAAACAAGACAAAACAAATTAAGTTTAATGGTATATTTAACTGGATCTACCCAAAATATGATTTATAATGTGTGATCAACATGAAAATATTATGTTTTGCTTTCATTTTTAAATATTAAGTCTTTGAAATCTGCATTTTGTATACTTACTAGCAAATCTCACTTTGGACTAGTCACATTTCACATGTTCATTAGTCCCACATCACTGTGATTCTTGGATAGTGCAGATTGGGTGAGGAGAAGAGAGATACGGGATAAACATAGCATGCAGGTTCATGTACACATTCAAGTTGAGTAATCTGGAAAAATTAACTTCTGGGTCTTGGCCTTCTCACCTATAAAATGGGTATGATAACTTAAAGAGGTATTTTAAGGATCAGACAAAATTGTGGGTATAAGAACATCAAGTAAGGTATTTGAAATATCTTCTCAATAAATGGTATATAAATTCATTCATCAGACACTTATTTGAGGTCTAACACTTGAGTTGGCCACTGTTGAGAGACTAGTGAAGTGCCCTGACTTAGTGGAGTCCCTGTGTCAGAATACTACAAAATAAAGTCAAATAGGAAGGGTATTGGACAATCCACTGAGCTAATTCAGGGGAAGAAGATGGTATGAGGAAATGGGACAATGGCACTTTGTTTTGAGATCCAGCTTTAACATGGGCTAGCTATGAGACATTAAGCAGGACCCTTACACTTAATGTGTTTGCTTTCCAATTTATACAATTAGAGATAGCAAGTAGAAACCTTATGATATTCTTCCAAGGTCTGAGTGAGCTCATATGATGGAAATTGCTTTATAAAGTATGAATAGTTACAGTAATTCTAGAAGTTATTCACAGAATTATTATATTTCAATTTACCTACAGTCCAAGCAAAGAGAGAGACTATCAGAGTTCCTGAGTTATGGGGTTTTCTTCTGTCCTACATGTCACCACATGTGTTTTTTGTGAGGCCTGTTTTCTCTGGGCAAGTAAAAAGTTGTCTGGGACAAGAAATTAAAAATAGTAACAACATTGGGATTCACCTTACCTTTTTTTTTTTTTTTTTTTGAGCTTTGGGGAGAGCATTGATTATGTAAAAGCGATGTTGGAATCTCTCTTTGCAAGAGGCTGGTTCAATATATTTTGTCCCCTCTAACACAGATGTGAACTACATGCTTCTCATTTGAAGACGCATATCCATAATCAAAATACAGTTCACCCAGGCTCCCTTTCCTTCCTTTGTCGTGCACCTGTATTTGTTCCCAGCCCAAGTTAGAACCAGCACCTTGCTAAGACTCCTTCAGAGAAATTTTGCTGATAAACTCTATCGTCCTCAATCCTCAGCTCTGAACTTCCCTTTTATCAAAATGTTAGTGATTGTGTTGACAACCCAAAAGCTCTGGTGGGGGTTGGGGGGAATATTTTTTCCGAGAAGGTAACTTTTCTACTTAATTTTGAAAGGGAGCCTTTGCCTTCTCTAAAAGTTAGCGTAGTGGTGACTATTCAACCAAAGGAAATGCAGACCTGTCAAACTCTCTCTTCCTCCCTTTCCTTCAACAGGGATTGTTGTGATTTCTGAGAAATAGTGTCAGGAACAGATGTTTGCTGGACTTGGGGAAGGAGTTAGCTCTTCCAAAGTCCCCTAGGGAGCTCTTCTGCTTTCAGCACCCCCTACTTGTTCAGCAGCTCTGTTCCATCAAGATTTGAGCTGAGCTGTTGCTGAGGCAGAAGGAAAATTGTATTATTAAACCTGCCAACAAGGAGGTCAGGACTAGCTCTTTTATATTGTTAAGTCAGATTGATGGAAGTAATGTTAAGTGGAATTTACCTCTTTCTGCAGGATGCTAACAGGTGTCCAAAACTTGGGTGACGATGCACAAAGTACTCAACATTCTAAGTAGGGAAGTAAGAAGAAGCCACAGGACCTGGGGTCATACATGCCTATCAGGCTTTGATAATCTCTTCCTTTTCTGCTGTAAGGTTGTATGAGATAGACAGGAAGAGCAGGAAGGAGATGTGTGAACAGGAATCTTATGGGAGTGCATAGGTCCTTCTTGCTTTGAAGACAAATGGTGTAAGACAAATGGTGTAAGTGAGGTTGGGGGGGTTACCTGTAAGAAGGGAAAGCTGGCATCACATTGCCTGGGTGAACAGTGTTGACACAGGACTTGCACATCTGCTCTCTGCACGTTTGTAGAGAGGAAGATCAGTATTTGAATGACGTAAGAGGGAGAAGAGAGGGACAGTGTAACAGCAGTCTGTGTACCTCCTGTTTCAATGGCAAGGATGCATGAGTTTCTTGCAGGCCACTACCTACCTGGAGAATTGGACTAGATGATCTCTAATTTTGTGTGTTGAATTTTCTTTAGGTCCATTAAAACAAAACAGTGTAACCATATTATCTTCCAACTCCACTCCTGGTGGTGGTGGGGGACAGTAAAGAGAAAAAATAATAACCCCATACTATGAAGACTCTAGAGGCAAAGCATGCTAAATTTAAGGAGGGCCTGCTAATCACCATACTTGGCACTTTCTAATCAACAGCATGTTCTTGACCTTGCCCTTCTTAGAGTGAAGAAAAATCCCTGAAGTAATGCAGGGCTGTGTCACTTTAGGCTTGTCATGGAACTAATTCTGATGCTGGTATCAGAATTCTGAAGTGCTCAACACCATTGGCATTAAAAGCTTGGAGACTTCGAACCCTGGGACCCTCTCGTCCTTCCCAGTCCTGGGCATGCAGTTGCTCTAATCATTCAGCTGGCTAATGATCCCCTTCCAGCAGGTGTAAATGAGTTTTCACACTCCAACCTGGCTTTTGTCAAGGCTTTAATGTAAGTAGCTAATGAGTGCTATTGCTCTGAGTTTTCTCCTGCAAAAGAAGGGTATGTCTAACTAGTGATATAATGACAAGAGCACGCTAATGTTATTTTGTTCGGTGGTGCTGAAGAGCACTGAGAATTTAAGAAAGATGAATCCCTCAAACAAAAGTGGACTAAAAACATATTAAGCAGAGCTGTGCTGACAGCCTAATTCCGTTACTTCTACACGATCTTGAATTCAGTCAAGCATAGTGAAGATATCTCAGAGGCAAGGGGGAAAGAGGCAAAATCCTCATTAAAAATGCTAGCAGAGCCTGGAGGCAGGTCCACGATGGTAAATTGGCCCAACTGGTGGAGAGAGGCCAAGGAGGTGAAAATTGGCCAGACCAAGCATTGTGACTTCGGCAGTTCAGGGCACAGCAAAGCTCACAGATTTGACATCCTGCCAAATAAGACCGCAAATGAATAATCTTCTCTAGAATTCTTGATGTTCTTGCTATTCACTTCTCCCTGAACAATGGGTTTTATTTTGATGATAAACTCCCAGAGCTTTGCAAAGTGCTAAGCCTAACAAAACAGTTTTATTCTCTTTTCAGTTAGCATGTGATAGCTGTTTTCAAATGTGATGGTGTGCATTTTAAACAACACAGGTAATATTTTTGGAAAGAAACATAAGAAAAAAGCTCTGTTACAATTTCCCCTGTGATCGTTATAAATCACTCGCAGCACAAATTGTTAACATCATTCAGTAATGGGTGGCAGGAACGGGATACTATAGGATTTTTTTCTTGTTAGGCAGTTAAGATCCCCATGTGACTTAGAGTTCCCCTGTTTTTTTTTTTTATGTTTTATTTTTGAGTGAGAACTAATGGGGGAAGGGCAGAGAAAGAGGAAGACACAGAATCCAAAGCAACCTCCAGGCTCTTAGCTGTCAGCACAGAGCCCAACACAAGGCTCGAACTCATGAACCATGAGATCATGAAATGAACCAGAGTCAGACACTGAACAGACTGAGCAACCCAGCCACCCCCGAACTTCCCTGGTAGTTTTAAAACATCTCTAGCATTGGTTTTCTTTCTTTCTTTTTTAATGTTTTATTCATTTCTGAGAGAGAGAAACACTGTGAACAGGGGAGGGTCAGAGAGAGAGGGTGACACAGAATCCGAAATATACTCCAGGCTCTGAGCTAGCTGTCAGCACAGAGCCCGACGTGGGGCTCGAATCCATGAACTGTAAGATCATGACCTGAGCCAAAGTCTGACACTTAACCAACTGAGCCACCCAGCCACCCCTCTAGCATTGGTTTTCTGAAGCAGACAGGATTATCTATCTGGCACAGAGTAGTTTACTCACTGATGTTTGTTAAATAAATAGGTGAAGAAGGAAGGAAGGAAATAAATGATTGGCTAATCTAGAAGTCAGTTAAAGTAGAGACTCTTACAAAAGTATACATAAAAAGTTGTTTTATGTTAATCAAAAGGATGTGTTTTCATTTACTTTCCTGTCCTTAGATATATTTTCTTTGAGTATGGTTACACTCAATGCAGTGCCTCACTTTCCTTCTTGCATGAAGCACACTAATAATGCATCTTTCATGGTTTCCAAATTTTCTATCTTCAAAGGAGAACAAGACAAATGTGAAACAATTTGAGTGAAGACTTTCTTGAGTTCTCCCCCAGATGGTTTAGTCTCCCTATACCAATTCAATAACAGTTTATAAGCTATTATGTTAGTTTTTTATTACTGCTATAACAAATGACCACAAACTTAGCGACTTAACAAAACACATTTATATCTGAAGTTCTGGAAGTCAGAGGTCTGAAATGGGTCTCACTGGGCTAAAATCAAGGTGTTATCAGGGCTTTGTTCGTTTCTTGAGGTTCTAGGAGAGAATTCCTTTTGCTTGGCTTTCACAGTTGCTAGAGGCTGCCTGCATTCTTTGGCTGGTGGCCCCTCTTCCATCATCAAAGCTGACAGTGGCCAGTGCTTCTTTCTCACATCCTGCCACTCTGTCCTGCTCATAGGTCTCTGCTTTCACTTAAAAGAACTGTTGTTATTACACTGGGCCCATCCAGATAATCCAGAACAATCTCCTCAAGGTCAGCCGAATAAAGACTTTAATTTCACTTGCAACCTTATGTTGCATATTTTCATATACTGATACTCACACATCATGGGAATATTTGTAACTCCAGCATCTAACACAGTTCCTGATATATAGTGGTCCCTCAATACATTTTTTAAGTAAATTAACCCTAATCATAAAGCAAACGTATTATTTGAAAATTGAAGTTACAAATAGGATAAATTAAGTGGCAGTTACTAGTTAATAAAAATACTTCCTGTTTTATAAAAATATTTCTCTGCTTTCTTCATTCATTCCTTCCTGTTTAACTTTTTTAATAGCAAGGGAGTGCAGAATACCAGGACTTGCTGTGAAGTCAGTCCGCTAGATTTGAGTTAAGTGAGGTTGGGGAAGTTACTTTAGCTTTCTAGCTAGAGTTTCCTCACCTCATATCAGGTATTAAAATGATCTGTTCCATAGGGGTATTAAAGAGTATAAGAGGTAGGCAATACCATAAGGGGTGTATGTAGCACAATGACAGTCCCACCATGTGTTAATGTGTTCATTCATGTGTTTTCTTCCTATAAGATACTGAGTTTCACTTACCTTCCTGTCCTGGGAATTGTCCCACATTTTTGGTGGCTGCTATGGAAGCTTTAAGGAAACCTACACTCTATGAATCTCAGAATTAGTTCAAGGTCACATATGAAAGGTGACTATGAAAACAGTACTAGCAATTAGTGAACACTTTCTGTGAGTAAGGGACATAGCTAATTGGATTATGTGAATTATGTCACTTAATTCTCATTTAAAGATAGAGGAAGTGAGCTCAGCACTCTGATCTCTTGCCTAGTGTTAGTTGCAGGGCACTAGGGAGACATGGTTGGGATGAGAACCCAGTTGGAGCTCAGTTGGGAGTTCTTTCTTAGGACCACAGACCTGCCCTCTCATTCCCACTGACATTTCATCCTCCTCCTTCTGAACCAAGTCATCTTTGTAACTCCTAGTTCAGCATAAGACACATCACAGATGCTAAACAACTATGCAGTGATCGATTGATCAGCTAATGCCTCCACATCACTTGAAGGCTTTTATTGATACCTCATTTAACACTATTTATGTTTCTTATAGGAGCTGTGAAATTTGTGGCATATTTGGAAACAACATAAATTCAGTAAATTGGATATTAGATAGAATGATATACAGCATTAAAATGATATTAACAAAAGACATCCATGGGGAAATATTATTTAAGATATTTTCAGTGAAAATAAAACCTCAGTATTTAAAATTGTATATGTATAATGTGATCAGAACTAACCTAAATTACACTGATTTGTTAAGAGTTATTGTTTTTGGGTGATGGGTATATTGACTATTCTTTTTTGTTGTTTTATATGAATATAAAACTGGTTATAATTTTTTAACCAGTACAAAAATTTTATTTTAAAGTAGTATGCAGGAAGCAAATAGTCTATATGAAATTCTAATGATGCCTCAACAAATAGACTGGAATGATAGTTTCTTATCAACGCCTAATTGCATAGGAAAAATCTGATTAATTTTATTGATCTCCAGCTAAGTCAAACAATTTTAAAACCCTTTAAGGCTTTTATAATAGTACAACAACAGCTTTTTAGGACACCAAAAATTAGGTGACATGGAAATGCAGGAACCTCAAATATGGTTTCTGATTATGCATGATTAAAGTCTTCATTTACACTTTTAACAACTGATTTCTCTGATCAGTTTTTCAAAGAGTTGCTCACCTTTTCACAGAGGAAAGATTATCATTCTTGTTCATAGAGGAATAAACAAATTTGGGGTTCCTTTCAGGAAGTTGCTTGTATTTACGTATTCATGTAATTTTTAGCCTCTAGGTTGGAACACATATTAAAACTGTTATGCCCAATTAGCAGATAGGAGTCCTACTTATCTTTTCAGGGAAATTTAACTTATATCAAAGAAGTATTCCTATCTTGTTGACTTCCCTCATACACATTTTAAAGAATTATTTTAGCATATCATAAAGGGCTTGAGTTTTAGAGTTAGAATCAAATTATCATACTGTACTCTTCATAAAGCCCAAGAATTAAATATATCAACAGAACAGCAATAATAAAAACAAAATGTCACACATTTCTTGTGTTATTACCAAGATGTGGACCTTGTGTTTACCATGTTTTCTATAAGCAATTATCTGTTATTTTTTTAAATTCCCTTTCACATTTTAATTTAAATTCTAGTTAGTTAACAAACAGTGCAATATAGGCTTTAGGAGTAGAATTCGGTGATTCATCACTTACGTACCACAGCCAGTGCTCATCACAAGTGTCCTCCTTGATCCCCATCACCCATCTAGCCCATCCTCCATCCATGTTATTCTTGAATTAGGATTTCAGACAACTGACAATCTTAACTCTGCCAATACAGAAATTAACTTTTTAAAATTTAAAGAATTGTGCTTCCAAGTATTGTAAAACTTGCCTTACTAAATAAAGAATATTGAATATAATTTTTACTTTCCAGGTTATGCAGAGTCAGCATTTATCATTGGATACTTTATGGTGTACCAACAGACTTAATCCCATAGGGACTTTTGAAATATCTACAACCCTTTGGTGAGATGGTCCCAACTGAGGCAGTTCTCAGTTTTCGTGTTGTTATATCTTATTTTGAACTTTCTTCTGCCTCATCACTTACCCATCTGTAGACTGTTAACATCACCTATGCTGACTATTTATCTTACACTAGCATCCTCTACCCCTGTTAATTTATTTGCCTTTGAGGGAGGAACACAAACTGGGAGTAATTGAGTTCTGAATGAAGAACTTGGCATTCTTCACTTAAATGTATGGAGTTTAGGATATCTACTGTAGTGAGTGAATGAGTGAGTGAGTGAGTGTGAGTGTGTGTGTGTGTGTACACATAAATGCACACATATGCCTAATATTTGGTTCTTGGTCATGTTCCAGTTAGATTGTTCAATAATGTGAACTTCCACTAAGTGATAATTTACTGTGTATATTTTCATGACAACAATATAATGTTTTATAATATTTTGAGGTCATTTTTAATTAATGTTCTAGCATTTTCTTTTTTAAAGTTTTTAATTTTTTTGAGCATAGCTGACACACGGTGTTACATTAGTTTCACGTGTACAGCATAGTGATTGGATGAATTTATACATTATGCTTTGCTCACCACAAGCGTAGTCTCCAATTATAAGATAATTAAGTCATAGAAATAAAAGGCACAACATGGAATACAGTCAATGATATTGAGACTATTTTTAATATTTTAAAGATCTGAAAGTAGTAATCTGTATTTAGAATATAGTACTTAGTATTTGGACTCAGGTGCAACCAGCATCCTACACATAAGAGATGATGGATATAATCTATATTATTTTGTTATGGCCACTTGAGTGAAAACGTCTCCCTTTTTAGATGGCAGCTACTTGAGGGCAGTAACTAGATCTTAGTCTCACCTGCATCTCTAATATAATGTTCAGAGCCCTGGATGCACATCACAGAGTATTTTAAATATACTAGCATCCTGGTCCCACTCCAGATGAGTTGAATCTGATTCTCTGAGGTGAGGGCTCAGATATCAGCTATTTAAAACACGCAGTGCAATTTATCTGACACGCAGACAAAGATGCGAAAGACTGCTTATGAGCTGCTACAGTTGCCATCACATGGTAGGTGCTCAATACATGTCTGGGATTAAACTATTCATAACAGAAACTGGCAAACGAAAGGTTTAATTTTTCTCAGTTATAAATACTTCTCAGTTTGGGAGCAAATGGCAAAATTATCTTCCGTTTTTCTTACATGTAAATCATGTGGCATCTTCTAGAGAATAAACAGGAAATCTTTAATAGGGACTAACACCTAAATGCACCCTTTTTCAAATTCATGTGTACTATATTCTTTCCCTCAGATTCAATTATTTCATTGTTCTTATAGGTATAACAAGGAATCCTGCCATACCAAATAATAATTTAAAGTTAGGCTCTTTGAGACACAAGTCAGCCATTAAAATCATTGTTAACCATAGGAAGATAGTGAGTGAATCGCTCAACACTTTGAGAGAAGTGTCTAAGAATCTGGAAAGATGCCTTTGAATATGTTCTTCAGCAAATTGTCTCTCAGCTGAAATAGGACAATTTACCACTTACATGCATTACAACTTAGGAAGGAGAAAGAACAGGGGCATAATCTTCCATAAAGAAAAAAGACAATTTATTTCTTGAAGAAAAGGCAGAGAGACAAGCTACCAGACTACAGCCAGGGTGTTTTGCAATTCAGAGGACAGCTAGAGTTGGTTTATAATGAGATTTTAGGGAAGCCATGTAGAAGCTACTCTCTGGAACTTTGCAATATTAGTCTAGCCCTCAACCAGCTTTAAAAATGATAAATCTTTGTCCCTTAAATAGCATCTTTTATGTTTAATTTATTTTCTTTAGTTTGAACAAAGCCTCCCTATTTATTTTCTGTGGCCCTAGGGGTTAATAATTTATTTTCTTCAGCCTCAGGAAGGTCATCTTCATTTATTTTCCACAGATCAAGGAGGAAACTTTTTAGATGCAGCTCAAGGGGTAGTATGGACCATATAAGCTGAGGGACAGAACAAGTATGGAAGTTTATTCCTCTGTCCTTGTTGAGCATTTTTCTAATTTGACAATACACATTCAGTTTACTGTGTGTAGTGATGTAGGCAGCTGAGGTTACAGACACCTGTAATGATGTAGTTGATTTTCATTTGTTTTGAAGACTCCATAGTGACATGCTGGCTATGTACTGGCTTGTGAAAGTTGTTTATATGAACCTCTTCTCAACACCACAATGAGTGACATCTTGTTGGGAGCTTGAAATTGCCATGGCAGGAGCATTGATACTACAGAAATTGGCAAATGCCACAAATCAAGGCTTTCTTTTGTTCATAGACTTAATTATTAAACTTGTACCAACATACTGTCTTTCTTTTCTCATGTGTGTGTGTATCTAACACAACTGAACAAGTTTATGCTGTTCCAGCCTGTAGCAGAGATGAAAGTCATAGCTGTCTTCATAGACATTTCATTTTTTTCAGTCAATTACCCAGATGTAATTGACATGGAACTGACAGTTTAGCTATGAAGAGAGTCTAGGCTTTACTTCTCCCTCAGGTATTCAATTGGTCAACCTTAAATTTGTTTTTAATTGCTAAGACTTAAACCTTTGAATAGTAGACATGCAGAATTTATCATTCTTAAAATTCTTGTTTGTTTAGCATGGTGTCTTCAAACACCCATTCAGTAAAGAATCCCCAAATCCATCTGCTTTCCTATTCTTCTTTCTCTTCATCCTGACCACCACTCCAGCTTCCACTGTAACCTCAGACAGGGAGAAAAGATCTTCAGAGGCTGATAAACAATATTGTGTCTTTGGCTAAAACAGAATGGTTTATAGCATATTCTTTAGGGAAAATAAAAAACAAACACAAGATATCCAAACATTGTCTTGAAGATATATCTAGAATAACCTAAATTTCATTTTCAATTAACATATTCAGAGGTGAGGGACCAAGTTTGATAAACAACTTATAACCATCCCCCATGAGAGAACGTTGAGAAGAAAGGGAAACACTTATCCAGATGACATACAGTAGATGCCAACCCAATGTTCTTTCAACCACAGTATGTTGGATATGAGGTACTTTTCCAAAAAAAGTTTAGTCTGTGCTGGGAGACAAGGACAGTAGTTTGGAAGGTTGATCTACATTTTCTAAATGAATAGAGATTTTGATATTGTTTAATTCTTGCCAAATATTAGCAAAGAAGAAACCACTTTAAAAAATTGTCTTAATAGTGTTAAAATTGAGGGCAGGTGGATTCTGGTATAAAAAGCAAATATTACCCAATGTTGATAAGAGTTTAAGTGAATGTACATCTTTGTGTATAGCTGGTAGGGGATGAAATTGAAAGACATTTTGGCCATATACCAAAATCTTAAATTTGGTCATAATTTAGGACTCTATGGATTTTATCCTGTATGTGTGGTGGGGAGGACTAGGATGAACATGAATAGTTAGATATAGTGGTGTTTATTGAAGCATTTTTCAAGATAGCAAGGATTAGAATAATACAGGTGTCCAAAAATAGACATGATGCTAGCTCTTTGAACCTCAGTAACTTAAATCCCTCTGAGCCAATCTCCCATTTGTAAAATAAATAAAATACTAGTGGCTACCATTTATGTAGTTCTGATTGCGTGTAGCAACTGTTGTAAGTACAATTACAAAGGGGATTTGAGTAAATTTGAAAGTTCTTCAAGGAATGGTAAAATTTAGACAGCTAGGTAAAAGGCCCCTGCAAAATATTACCAATTTGGACTTGTCTTAGAGTTGGACTTAGAGTTTCTGAAAAGCCTCACTGCATCTCTTGTAGTATAGAACTTTTACGGAATACAAAGCAGGAACAGAAATTAGTAGAGTACCAAAAGGAGGAAATAGTTGTAAGAAATACCACAAGTAGTTAAAAAGTGCTGCAGAGCTGAGGCAGAAGAAATTGAACTTGGAGAAATAGCAGACAGAGCAATTAGCTGTTACCTATTAAAAGTGAAATAGCAGTAGGTGCCTGGGTGGCTCAATTGATTAAGCATCAGACTCTTCATCTTAACTCAGGTCTTGATCTCAGGTTTGTGAGTTCAAGCCCTGTGGTGGACTCCACGCTGGGCATGAAGCCTACTTTAAAAAAAAAAAAAAAAGAATGAAATAACACTTGAGCGGCTACCCACTGGGTAGGACAGGCAGGACACTGGTGTTCATTCAAGGTACAAGAACAAATTCTAAGGTAGAATGAGGAAATCTCAGTACGGGAATCGGCTTCTGTGTATCTCAACACTACTGTATTGCTTGGTACAATGTTGATAATCAGTAAGTGTCTATAAAAAGGGGAGAAACGCCAAAGTGATTATGGTGCCAAGCCTTTCTTGATTGAGGTTTTACAAATTTATGAGTTTAAAGTCTTGGTAATCAATACTTGACTGACATTAAATATACAAATTTAAACTTCCAGCATTTAATAGAAAGTCTTCAAATTATTCATGTATTATGTTTCTTGAGTCCTGGATGGATCTTATATAACTCGATTTTTACTTAAGTTAAAAATGGTGTGTACCCACACAAAGGCATTTGTACATACACACAGATTTTTCTCTGGGATAATTAAGTCCTAGAAAAATAGGAACTTGTCTTTCACAAGCCTCAAATACTAGCATTTTTTTTTTTTGTCTTTTAAGTATCTGTTCTATTAACAATGCTTATCCAAGTCTACCATCAATCTTACTCATGCCCAAATGTACTGCTATATTTGTATATGTATATATTTTTTCAATTGAATTACATCATGAATGAATGCTTGTTAATTAAAATCAAACAACATAAAGCTCTTCTATGTTTTATACCTGAAAATCCCTCTTTAGTACCAGCCATGTCTGTGGTACTCAAAAGCTCTGGCTCTTGGGGCACCTTGGTGGCTCAGTTGGTTAAGCGTCCAACTCTTGATTTCTTCTCAGGTCACCATTTCATGGTTCAGTTTGTGGGATCAAGCCCTATGTCGGGCTCTACATTGACAGTGTGGAGCCTTCTTGGGATTCTCTCATTCTCTCTTCTCCCCCTCTCTCTCCACATCTCTCTCTGCCTCTCTCTCTCAAAATAAATATATTATATATTAACTTAAAAAAAAGTTCTGACTCTCACATCCATTCTTTGAGACAGAAAATTTATATCCTCTGTTTTAACATTTATATTTTAAAATATTTACTTGCTAATATATTTTTTATTAAAAAATAACACATGTACTTGTAAAATTGTACAAAATAGTATATATTTTTTTAAATTTAAATGTTTATTTCTTTTTGAGAGAGAGACAGGACACAAGCGAGGGGGGTGTGATGCAGAGAGAGAAGGAGACACAGAATCTGAAGCAGGCTCCAGGTTTTGAGCTGTCAGCACAGAGCCCGACGTTGGGCTTAAATTCTGAACTGTGAGATAATGACCTGAGCTGAAGTCAGATGCTCAACCCACAGAGTTACCAAGGCGTCCTCAGAATGATATCTATTAAAAGCAAACAGTGCGTTTATGATGGTATTTGAATGTATGCCTTTATCTGCTGCCTTCTGAAATTCCACCAAAACAACAGTTTATGAAGAGTGTCAGTGTACAAGCATGAACAAGACAAAGTAGGACAGTAGGTGGACAAGTGGTGACTGCATTAGCCAGTGTGAGAAACCTGAAATCTAAGTTGTCACTGAGAGAAGCTCATTAGCAAGTTAATTTGCTGTGCAAAACCTCTTACCAGAGATCAAAAATATTGGGCACCATGCTGGAAGTAGTGGATGAAAGGGGTTAAAAAGCAGTTCTTATTGAAAGATTCTTTAGGAAGTAGTTAACTGTCAGATTCTCTCCCCATTATTGGTCCTTTCAAACAGCATCTGACCACAGTTTGGGGTAGGGATGTACTAAATGTTCTAAATACAAGGATGTACTAAATATTCTAAATACAAGAGATTATCAGGAAACTGGAAGCCAAAATTACATCTGCAGGGAAAGAACTGGAAGTCTTTTTTTTTTTTTTTAAATAGTTTTTTGTCAAGTTGGTTTCCATATAAAACCCAGTGCTCATCCCCACAAGTGCCCTCCTCCATGCCCATCACTCCCCTTCCCCTCTCCCCCACCCCCATCAGTCCTCAGTTTGTTCTCAGCATTCAGGAATCTCTCATGGTTTGCCTCCCTCCCTCTCCCCCACTATTTCTCCCTCTTCTCCCCCATGGTCCTCCATTAAGTTCCTCCTTGTCCTCCTATACGTGCAAACATATGATAGCTGTCCTTCTCTTCCTGACTTATTTTGCTCAGCATAACACCCTCAAGTTCCATCCATCTTGCTGCACATGGCCAGATTTCATTCTTTCTCATTGCCATGTAGTATTCCATTGTATAGATGAACCACATCTTCTTGATCCATTCATCAGTTGATGGACACTTAGGTTCTTTCCATGTTTTGGCTATTGTTGAGAGTGCTGCTATGAACATTGGAGTACATGTGCCCCTATGCATCAGCACTCCTGTATCCCTTGGGTAAATTCCTAGCAGTGCTATTGCTGGGTCATAGGGGAGTTCTATTGTTAATTTTTTGAGGAACCTCCACATGGTTTTCCAGAGGAGCTGTAGAACTGGAAGTCTTTTTAAGGAATCTCAACATCTTCAGAGAAAATCTCTACAGACCACCGTATACTGAAACCAACAGTCACTGAGTTCCAGTCATATTCATAAACACTCAGTGATCTTTTTCTTGCCAGATTATTTAATGTGAGCAGGCTGGCAAAGAGCAAGCCATCACACATCCAGAGAAAGTCTTTAACTTGAAAGACAGAAACCAATATGAACAAAAATAGCAATAATAAAATTTGAATAAATCTGATATTATCCAGAGATAAAAACTAGAATTTTAAAAATCATTAATATCTCCAGAAATATAAAAGATTTTATTTCCATGGGGCAAGAAAAGCATGCTATAAAAAGTATCTTTCAGAGAACAAGAAAGATGCTAACATATTTAAAATATGACTGCAAAAATGAAAAATTCCATAGAAATCTTAGATGACAGAGTTAAGGAACTTTTCCGAAAGTAAGATAAAGTGACAGAGTTGTAAAATAGGAAAGGAAATGTAAAGAAAGGATCAGTCTGAGTGAATCCACACCTTAGAGAATTTAAAAAGGAATCAACGATAAAAATGGCCTAGAACAAATTATAAATAATAATTTAAAAAATAAGTTCCTAAAGTTGAAGAACATATCTTCTGATTAAAAGAGTGTTTTTAAATGACCAGAACAAAGGGTGAAGAAAGATCTCTCTAAGGTATATCATCTTGAAATTTCAAAAAACAAGAGACCAAAAAATAAATAGAAAAGTTCTCAGAAAGAAAAATAAAACATAGTAAAGCAGTAGCAATGAGTGAAAATTTTCAATAGCAAAGTCTTTGATATTCTGTTGGGAATTTTTTCCAATCTAGTTATCTATATACAACTAAACCATCAATTAGATCATGAGAGTAGAAGTTCTGCTTCCAGTTATGGAAGAGGGGCTTATATGAAACTTATATTCCTGGTAAGAACAAGCAGAAATAATGGGTAAGATATTTGTAAAAAATCAGTGTGATAGCATTGGAAAGCTGTCGGGGTGATGAGGATTTGAAGGTCCAAGATCTGGTGGAAAGGGAAATCCAAAGACTTATGTTTGACGTTTGACTCTGAGTCCTCCTGTGATATTTGCCAATTCTAAAGCATTGCCCTGAGAGACTGAAAATGTAAATAGAAAGCCATGGCTAAGAAAATGAGAATTTGAGCAAGCATTAAGAAATACCATGGGGCGCCGAGCCTCCCAAGGAGGAAGGGTCATGGCAAACATGGAGTTTTAAGTCGACACACTGAAAAGCCATTACTCAAAAGTGGGGAGTAAACAAGAAATAGACCAGACATCATAATGAATAAAACTTCCCTCTGAATCAGTTTAATCTCATGCTGTATTACGGTGATTAGTTCGTATCCTGATTGTCAGCTAGTAGTAAAAGTAAACACTCTCTGGAGAAAGTAGCACCGTTCAGAACTTCCAATTCTCTATTTAATTTTTCATGCAAAACGTTAGTGCCCTATAAAAAATTGTCAAACATGTAAAAGACAAGAACTGATTGGAAAAAAATATATATACATAATATAAAAACCCCCAAATACTAACCAGTCTGTAGGAAGTTCAGATGTTGGTGGTATCGAAGATTTTAAACTAATTATGAATGTGTGCAAAAAAAATTAATGAAAAGTTAGGAATTTCAGCAGAGAAATTGAAGCCATGTAATAAAATAATTCTAGAAGTGGAAAGTAAAATAAATGCGATTAAGAATATAGAAGATGGAAAAAATATGGAAGATAGGTTTAACATCAGAAATAAACAGTTAAAGAACTAACAATTTGGAAGAGAGGACAGAAGACAATATCCAGATGAAAGCAAAGGAAAACTAAATGATAGAAATTAAGACAACAATGTAAGAGATATGCAGAGCATAGCTAAATGTTCTAACATATAAGTAATTGGAATCACAAGAAGAGAGGAGAAAGCAAATGGGGCAGAACCCATTATTCTGTAGTAATTGAAGAGATAATGGTTTAGAGTTATCCAACATGGATGAGAAAAAATTGCACAGACATTCACAAAGCTTTGTGAATGCCAAGTAGGCTAAATATAAAACAAAACAAAAACAGGTACTTCGTGAAACACTGCTGAAAACCTAAAACAGAGATAACTTTTAAGCAGCTAGAGTAAAACAGATTACCTTCAAAAGGGCAATGATAAAACAGATGAAGTAAATCAAGAAATAGAAAGAATTGGAATTTAAGAAAAAAGGTGATCTAGCCCTGGAGATTAATGAAGTGTATGCCCACACTGCTGCGAAATGGAAAAATCCCTGTAAGTTAACTATTCCCTGACCTAGAAATTAACTTTCTCAGATTAGGGGAATAAGGACAGAGGATATCCAGCCTGTTGAAAAGTTCTAATTCACTTGTCTTCTGTAGGTAACAGGTGACAATGGGCGATGGTGCAATAAAATTGGGCCTTTTCGTTTCAGTGGGAAACAACATGATCCTTGAATAGTAAGAGGCCAAATAATGGTCATAATAATCGGAGACCTGGTGGGAGCAATATTTACCACAGTAAACCCTAGGAATACAGTTGTAATCAGAGTGTTTAAACCTGTAGGGTTGGTCTTGGGAATGGATGGTTGATCATAGAATACCTAGAAATGAAATAGATGGCCCTATCAAAGTGATGTTTGACAGATTAAGCAAAATAATTTTTAGCTCTAGTAAGCAGAAACCCTGTTTGAGCCACTGTAGAGGACATTAATGACCTCTGTCCCAAGGTCATTTTATCCAGTTTGCAGATCTCTGTCCCAAGGGACCTGGTGTCCTTGTCAAATTGAGGGGTTCTGTTTTTGTCACTTGCTTAGTTCCTTTACCATAAGTCACAGATATAGTGTGTGAGTCTGCATCAGATCCTTCTCCAGAGGAAAGATCTGGGACACTGTAAGTAACTTTGCCCTCTAAACTTCCTATAGTGATCTGGGTATTATCTAATCCACTGAACCATAAAATTAGACATGCACACCAGCATTCCATTACTAAATAGAAATGGTAGATAGGCCTGAATAGGTCTAGGCAATGAATAAGAGGCTATGTTGAGGAGAAAAGGGGGTAAACAGAAATGGATGTCTTCTACTTGCTCTTACACATCTTCTTTCCACCATTTTCAACTTCTGTGTCTGGAATGGTTTGGCTCTCAGTTGGGTTTGGCCAACAGGATCAAAGAGATCAGAGGATGGGAGGGGAGTGAGGTTTGGTTTTTCCTCCACCTCCTTCGCTGCTAACTTGCTGGTTGGTTGACATGGTTTCTGCCTGGAAGTCCTCTCTAAAGGAATAGTTCAGTCTCCAGCTTGCATACTTCCTTCCCTGTGATTTTCAGACCTAGGATGTTAAGGGTTCTTTTTCTGCCAAAATAGTACTTTTCTATCCCTATTAATTCCCTTTAATCCAGTTCATACCCTTGAAAATAGTCCCTTTATTAAAATTTCTGCTATTACCTCATTTCATAGTACCATCTGTTTCCTGTCAAGATCCCATATGATATAACTTCTAATTTAAAATGCAAACTTTATCATAGTATTTAATTATCACATATATGAGTCTATTTCTAGACTCTGTTGTCTTCATTGATATGCTTAAGTGTTCTTGCACCAATAGCATATTGTTTTAATTAATCTAGCATTATAGTATAGTTTTATATCTGAGAGGGCAGTAGTTCTTAAACAGTTGGCCTCAGGACACCTTGCACTCTTAAAAATTACCAAGAAGTCCAAAGAGCTTGTGTTTATGAGAGACAAATGTATCAAAATTTCCCATATTAGAATTAAACTGTAAACCTTTAAAAATATTTTGCAACTTATATAAAATAATCTATTAGATGTTAACATATTTATGAAAAAATTTCTAAAAATTTTAATAAATGTTTCATTGTTTTAAATTATTTCAAGTATTATTTTAAAATCAGGCTTAGTATTTTCTATTCACTTATATTATCACATCTACATTTACATTGGATTGATTGCAATATGTTGTTTTGCTTCAACTATATGAAGTAAATGTACATACATGTTGAAAAAAGGAAGAAATATTTTAGTAGCCTTTTCAGATAACTGTGGATATTCTTTGATCTTATTTGTAACTTTGACAAACTAGTTTCTTAAAGGTTATTTGTAATGTGGAGTCTGAAACCACATCAATGAATTCCTTATACTTAAAATCCATTGATCTAGCTCTCCCTTGGAATGGATCTTAGATTCAAATGTGATTTTATAACACAGTGCATTCATTGTTTTAAAAATATCGATTTGCTGAGGTATATATATCTTCCACTTGGCAAGATATTTCATTAGACAGTGTCAAAAAAGATTACATTAGCCAGTGTCACCAAAGATACAACCAGAAAAAATCTCAACTATCGAGAAGCTCTCAAGCTCATGGTAGCAGATAAAAGTTTTCAAAGTTTAGTTTTCCCTTGAAATCTCAAACTTTAACATTGGCAAGAAATAATGGCAATTGTTTTCCATGAAGTAACAGGCTCACTTTGTTTCATTTTGAGAAAATATCAAATATCCCAAGTCTGAATAATCAGAATTGGTCTGGTGGTTACTCTTTCAAGTAAAAATGGTGTCTGGTTCCACCTACAGTTCAAAACAGTCTCATAAGCCTTGTTTCTCAAAGAGCATTATTATCTTTTAATATGCAGTGGAAGTGCTTTAGGTGAAAGTCCTTATTTTGTCTTATGGAATATTAAAAATATATACTCAAAGGTAAAGATTTAATAACACTAATAACATACTGCTTCACCAAGGACATTCTAAGTAAAAAAATGGCTTAAGCTGTGAATGTGTGGCAGCAGAGATGTAACTTCAAGTACAGTTTTGTTTCCCTGCTTTGATTAGTGGAAAGGTACCAGCTGCTTATCCACCACTACTTCTGCACCATCAGTATAATAGCAACGAAATGAAAATGGATATTACACCTTAGTATCTTTATGAAAGAGTTTTGATTTTATGGGACCCCTACAAATGATTTTAGGAAGCCCCAGGGGTCTGCAGATCACAATTTGAGAAATACTTTAATAGGATAACTGTTCTGTGCTATACGGGAAGTAACATACAGCATAGTGGTTAAGATTGGAGCATCCTAAAGAGGTTTTTTTGGAACCAAAATCTGACTTAACTACTTATTTTGGATCTAAAAATATCTTCTGACCACTTCGACTCTGTGAGATACAGTTACTCCAATTCTTTTGAATGCAGGTAAAAAAGATATTCAGCAAATTGTCATTGAACTGATTGCATGGAAGAATGAATAAGGAAAAAGAAGATTTGTGTCTGTAAAGTCAATTATAGACCAACAGGGCCCAATGTTTTTTTTTTTTTTTTTTTTTAAAGTAAGTTTTACACAC